>NW_005370042.1:1098572-1110931 GCF_000412655.1 Myotis brandtii | reverse complement strand
TCAGGGAGCCTCTGTCCCACGCCCCGGGCGCGCTCCCTATGGCGACGCCACGCGCACGTCTGGCGAGGGGCTATGGACCGCTTTCCTTTTCCTTTCTGAGTCTTTGTGTTTCAAGCAGTGAGCAGGCAGCACTTTTCCCATAAGGAAAAGTAATACCTGGGATTTGAAATGCATCTCCTCTAATTGGACCTTAAGCGAGAACAGTGGGAAGGGAGCCTTAGAGCCAGGACGGAGGGCACATGGCTTAGGAGGGACTGCACAGAAGGAACGGTACCAGCTTCCTGCCGCCGCAGATGCTCCGCAGTCCTTGTTCTGGCTTTTGGTTCCTCCCACAGCTCCCCCGGCAGCCGGGCCGTTGTCCATCTGTTTCCCCCACAATCCACAGATAACAGGCGCAGGGAAGCTCGCACTGGGAGAACCCCGAAGCTTCAGCGATTTTCTCGGCTGCATGCTGCAGCCGATGGGGCTTAGCTCAGCTCCGGGCAGGCGGCCCTGGAGTCCTGGTTTGGTTCCTGTGAATCAGGACTGTGGCCGCACTGCGCTGTTTCTGAAATGAAACGTAACGGGGTCTCCCAGTCTTGCTTGTGAAACCCTAGTTCAGTTATGGTCCCTCCCAGGGGCCAGAGGCCGACCCAGGTAAAATGCGCAAACACTCCGTTAACCAGGTGACCCTCGGATGACTTTTCCTTGCATTCAGACCCAGGACAGAGAGGCTGCCCGCTTGATTGTAGCCTCTCTGGTGAAATTATCTCTCCCCTGGCAGCCCAGTGAGAGAAATCATATGACGGCGAAGCATGAAACATGCGCCTGAAGATGAGGGCGGGAGGAGCGCTCTGGGCGCAGGGCCTGGGCGCAGGGCTTGGGCGCAGCAGAGCCTGCTGGGCCTGCGCATTTCTCCAGCAACATTTCCCTAAAGAAGTGTCCTCCACGACTGATCATCTCGCCGGTGCGAACAGAGCGCTGTTTAATGGGAACAAAATTACTCTTCACACCTGTCTTCTCACAACAGCAAAGTGAAGGAAGGGGAAGTTTTGTAACCATGGGCTTGGGCGGTTCCCATGGCTGCCCTTCAACTTCTCACTGCGCTTGGTGTCCAGCCAGCGCCAGCACCGGATCCGCCCACTTGGCGGTATCCATCCAGCCCAAGTGCCCTGTTACAAAGGCAGGTTGGCTCGGTGGGTGGGCTTTTTGTTGTTTTTTTTCTCCCAGTGGCAGGAGACATGTTCCGATTCATCCCTCAGGAGACAGAAAAGGAAATAAGTGATTAACATTGCCCAAGCCAGTGGCTCCCAGTTCTCTTCTTTGCAGGCTCACTGGGCTGCGCGCAGGGTGATGGCCAGCGGCCTCGAGTCCCAGGCCTGTAGCCATGCTAGAGATGATAGTGCTCAAAGATGGGTGAAATGTGTGCTTACTGCCAGCAAAGGTGATTATGCCAAGTGCCCGGGCACTTGGGGGTTCTTAGTAATCACCTTCTCTACTGCGATCTTGAACCAACTGAGAAATACGATGAAAAGGT
Organism: Myotis brandtii; assembly: GCF_000412655.1. NCBI lineage: Eukaryota > Metazoa > Chordata > Mammalia > Chiroptera > Vespertilionidae > Myotis > Myotis brandtii. Next base: position 1,109,415 of record NW_005370042.1, on the reverse strand, counting down.
TTGTATTGTGGGCAACACTGAACCCAGAAGCAGCAGCCTTAGCTACACGCCGGGGCTGGGCTGGGGCAGGCCCCTCCTTGCCAACCGGAGGCTCCTGGAAACTGGTGGCGTGGCGGAGCCGCTGGAACAGGCGTCTCCTGGAAGCAGCTACCTCACGTCTCAGGAGGTCAGACACAAGCTCAAACTCATCCTGAGGTGAAAAGTGAGACAGGAGCTGACACAGGCCGGGCTGTCAGAGCCATGACCTCCGTCCCCTTGGAGAGAAATGTTAGACACTGGGCTTTCCACTCACCACACATGGAGAGATGACCCACAAATAGGAGGCGCTACTTTAAAAGGAACACTTCACTGGGCTTTCCACTCACCACACATGGAGAGATGACCTACAAATAAGTTACTGAGTCTACAATGGTGCTACTTTAAAAGGAACACTACCATTCTATCTAACAATATTTATGCTGTGCCATTTAATATATAACTAGTCCTTACTCTCCCTTGTTCATTTTACTTTATTTTGTTTCAGTTCAGTTTCTAAAACAAAAGCATGATTGAAGACATTTAGGGGGAAAACACCACCTTCTGTCCCCCCGACCGCCTGCCAAGTAGCACATGTGTGGCAGTTGGCAACAATATCTTGTATGTCATTGTTTTATGCTGCAAAGAATTAGGGGACATTGTGATCACACCCAGAGTTGCAGCAGACATCCGAATTGGAATTATTTATCTTCCTGGGAACCACAGATGGTCCGGTTTCCCCCTCCTGCCCTTTGGGACCATCCATCCCCTGAGCTGATGGAACTAAGTAGCCTGCTCCTCTCGGTACACCTGTCCCGGTGACTGAAAAGGCTGCGGATTTGCCACCAGCATTCCTTTAGGGCCTCAGGCAGATGTTTGTTGGCACTGCCTGTGCCAGGTGATTATAATGGGTAGGCTCATTTATATGAAAAGGTAAATGTTTCCCTTCACCTTTTCTTCATATAAACTTTTATCTTACTGTGAATCATTATAAGTTGCAATTTGTGTAGTTCAAAAATAGCCCAGTGTTGGCGATTTTATCCTATATAATAAAAAGCTAATATGCAAATTACCCCCTCAGGAGTTTGACTGCTTGCTATGATGTGTGCTGCCCACCAGGGGCCAGCAGGGAATGAAGGAAGGCCCCGGCCTGGAGCCGGCAGCTGGGGGAAGGAAGGCCTGGATCAGCCCTGATCACTGGCCAGGCCTAGAGACCCTACCCATGCATGAATTTCATGTACCAGGTCTCTAGTATTTATATAATCATTTTACAATTTTTATGATCTCAATTCATTCAAAGTCCATAATATGCTATCTACATTCTCTAAAGAACCATAAACACATGCATATATAATTACATTTAAAGCACATACATTATATATGTTACATATATGTGTACACATGTAGTGCTTAAAGATCTTTAGACATATAGACAGCATATCCTGAATATATATAGCAAGTGTTTCTTTTCACTTAAAAAGAAGTGATGTTAAAGATTAGTTTCGATGTGGAATCTGAAACCATATTAATAAACTTTCATAATTTGCATACTCATGAGAGAATGAGAACTTAAAAGTCAGACGATGTATAAATATTACCATGAAAATAGTTTTCCATTTCAGTTCCACTGAAAGAGGCTAAGGGTTCCCTAGAGGTCCTTGGACCATACTTTGAGAACCCTGATTTAATAAAACAGCGAATAGTGTAGAGCATAACAGGTCTGTGTGTGTTCTGTACAGGGTGTTCTTCTTGGAGGAAGTCCACTGTGAACGGTGGCTGATGGTCCGGGAGAGGCAGCCAGTGCAGGGGCTCTGAGCAGAGAGGAGCAGAGGGGCCTACATAATGGGTTTATTCAGATAATGAGACCATCCCTTCAGAGAAAGAGACATTTATCAATTTCAGTCACTTCCAGTGACTTCAGTTTCAACTTCATCAAAGGGCTGACAGAACAAGGGATGTGACTCTCCTTTATAGAAACACACTGATTTGATCATATTGCTGCCTGACCAGCAGCCGTTCTGTGCCTGCTTGTGGCGTCCAAGGGCTGTGGATGTCAGTGCCTCTTTCTCTACTAGCTTCAAGGATTTAAATTCCAGGTCATATTCCTTGCCGTTTCCCCCTCAGTAAAATAAAACTGTTAATAAAGATATATTGTAGTTAAATAACTAAAATATAGGCAATTTTTTTTCTTATAAGCATGGGAAAAGCATAATTTGTTAGAGTTAGCCACATGTAAAAGATTTAAATCTGTTTACTTCTGCAAGTCTCTGGTTCTATAAAGGATAATCATCTTAATACAGTCTCAAGTAGAACTTGCATTTCTCATTCCAGTAAGTAGCTGACAGAATGTTACTTTTATATATAATTTTATAAAACACAACCTACCAATATCTTTTATCCCAGAACATGCCTGAGCAAACATTTCCGGAAGCATATTATATTTTGTGTTTATGGTCTACTTAAACTTCCTTGTTGTTCCATACCTCTCTTTAGAATCTTTCCATCAGAATATTTATTGGTGATCCTATTTATTTTTTAAACTACAAAAATGTATATTTAGGAATATTCTTTGTATCAGAATTTGGAAGTGAAGATATTCTTCAACTTCTCTTCAGTCTACCTCAATATGTGGCCACCTATCCTGTTAGGGAAGAGTCTTTAACTGTCATCTATCTGAACATTATCACTCATTGCTACCATTTCATTTCAGCCCAGCGGTTTTCTGTCCTCAGTAGGTAGGAAAGACAGACAGTCTACACTGCATCCACCCAAGGAACTTCGGGAACTTGTTACATCAGAGGCCGTAAGAATATGATTAACTGCTTTCCCTGAAAAGTCCTCAGTTATCCTGCTCTGCCAAGCCGTCTGTGACAACTGGGAGTATTCCTCAGGAAGATCGGGTGGATGTGTGATCCCTGTCAAAGTGTGAAAACGGCACCCTCTATGCATTTTGTTTCTAACGTGGTCTTTCTGGTTTGGCTACTTAGGATTCATTTCTAAGTGTTTTCTGAATCATTTCAAACTCCTGCTGTCTGAGGTGCCACTCAGACACCACCTCCTCTGGGAAAGGTCCCTTTACCCTCTTCAATGCTTCTCCAACATTGTCTTGAACATCCAGATAAAGTTTCACAGCACATCACCAGATGGTCCACGCACCCAGAATAAAACGCAAGCCCTGGCACAGCCCATCAGACCCACTCACCCTGCCTGGCTCCTCCCCTGACCCTGTACACCTCCTGCTCACCTTCCTGGCTTCTTCCACGCTGCCCTCTTTTACAGCCACTGAAACTCCTCAACTCGCTGGCTCTTCTTGGTAAAATGCAAACACTCTGCTCCCCATGGCTTTGCCCTGGTGTTGATTCCACTTAGACTCATCTTCTCCCACCATCGCCGTGCTGAGGACGCCTCCCGCTTGCTCAAGGCGTTGCTTCTCAATGAGATTGTTCATGACCACCCTACTTAAGCAGCCGTTTATTTTTGTGTGTGAATTTTTATGGCTATTTTTCAAAATAGGCAAATTGAACTAACCTCTACCATCATATAGTCTTCACATCCTATTTTTTGAGAGGAGGGAGTACTTTAAAATTAATGTTATTTTCCTAATTTGACTTTTTAAATTTTAGTTGGGTCTTTTTGATGATTCATATAATGACAGTCTACCAAATTGTAACCTGGACTTGAGATAACATATTTGAAATTACAGTCATATAGTGTTATCTTTAGAAAGATTATTAACCAATGTGCATAGGAAAACATTTTCATAGACACATTTAGCTTATTTTGAGGTATCCGGCCGTATGCTTTGGATAATCTCAGCAGTTAGCAGCTTCATTTGCTTTTGTAGGTGCAGATTAAAAAGGGAAACCCGTCATTTCACCCGTACTGTCTGCGCCAGGCTCCGTGGACTCAGAGCCACTCACAACCAGGTGAGGCCCAGACTGGAAGCCTTGATTTGTATTATTCTCTTCATGCATCAGTTTTGAACAACTTGGAGATTTGCCACCAAATTGTAGGTGTCCTTCCTAAATGAGAGCATATGACATTTCCCATTTAATGGAGTGCTTGAGGTAAATGATAAACACGCGTCTTGCTCATGAGAAAGGCAAGATGGCTGGTTGAAGATATGCTCAGGTAAAGGGTGTTCGGAGAACCTGAGAGTCTGCCTACGGGAGGAGTGAGCACAAAAGCCTAAGGCACAGTCCCAGACTCATGCCTATTTCTTCTGCTGGGAACACTGGGAGACAGTAGCCTGACCACTCATGTGCACCCTAGAGACTACTTTATAATTTACTTTATAATTTATTTGAATATTTTATAGGGCATAATGAACAGGCCAATCGATGGTGGATTTGACCACCATATATATCACACAATTCATCATTTTCATCTCTGTTTTTTTTTCCCTTGAAGTCTGCAGCAGTATTCCAGAATGTTGCTAACAATCATTATTGATTAACTATAATACATGATCATTTGTTATTTTAAATTGCTTGTGTTACAGTTTAATTTTTTTCATGTTTCCCAGCTATTACATGATGCACTTATAAAAATCTATTCATTGTTTATCTAAAATTCAAATTTAACTGCATTCTGCTTTTTTGTTGTTGTTGTTGTTATATCTGGCACCCCAAGGGAATTTGTTAAATTTTTCCATGTGGTCTGGAATAAAAAGTCGATAGTTTTGAGTCAATATACACAAAAGAAAAATGCTGATGAGAAAATGGGACCAATAAAAAGAAAAACATGTGTCAAATGGACTGTGGATCTTTAAGTGCCATTGTAAGTTCATTTATTTTGAAATCGTATTGATCTATTTTAAGATATAATATGGAGAAACCTCTTTCTTTAACTATTTATAAGTAAGTGCTTAAGAGTTTCATCTCTGGTTAGTGGGATGAAATAGAATTCGAAGGCCCTAATGTAAATGAAGACCCCAGGCTCCTTGTTCAGACTTAAGAATTGAAAGTTGAGACAACAGAGCTCTTGCGGGTAGCCTGTGTGAGTGCGGGTCCCTCAGCTCATGCACAGGTGACATGCCCGTGAGCTGTGCTGGCAGGGAGACAGGTCTACTACACACAGTCCATGTTACTGTAGCTGTTAGTACAATCGCCGTTTCACAGATGAAAAATGGGAGGTTTGGTGAGGCCAAGTAACAAGTCCACATAGAGAGAAGCTGATTCAGATTTGAAGCTAAGTCATCTGAGACCAGAGTGCTCCTCACCATGAACAAGAATTCATTTTGCAATATTGAGTCCTAGGAAAAAATAAAGCCAGAGTGGAAAGTGGACCGGAACTTGGTGAGGTGAGTGTTCAGATGGAACCCAAATGCCCGCAGAGATCAAGCAGATCAAATCGATGAGTAGAGCGGATTAGGAATCATTATATCCGATTGGTGGAGCTCATGTGCCGTGTGCAAACCCGTTCCAATCCAGTGCAGCCCGGGTGTGAGCTACACCGGACCACGGAGCGGATGTACTTTGTGACCCTGTGACCCTTGGTGTGGCCATTATAAATAATCATATTCATTATTTCTCTTCTTAAAAACTCCCACCTTTCCTAAATAACAGTCTTCAAAATGAGTTTACCTGGGGGTAGGGAGCCTCCATAGGGGTGGCAACAGCAGTCGCAGAGGGGAAAAGCTTTCCTTCAATGCGATGAAAAGGGAATGTCGGCACCTGCTCCAGCGGCCGAGCAGCGAGCACCTGCTTCCGTGATCCTGACTGTCCAAAGCGTTCTCCTTTGATGCTTCCATCAACTGATTTCCATAAGGGCTAACTAAGTAGGTGCTCAAAATTGCCACATGCTTTTCTGGTACTTCAAACATCAAACCTTTCTGGCACCCAGAGCTAGGATCTGAACATGCTAAGCATTAAGCAAAATGGATTAGTCTTCAGAAGGGGAATTTCAGACTGCCAGTGCCCGAGGGGTTAATGGAAGGCAGTGCCTCTGATTCGCCATTTCCCCTATATTATCTTGCCCAGAACACCTGCTTAATGAACTAGACACAAATTATCTTACTCTAAGCATATTCCTTCATCACAAAAGCCTGTGGAAGGGAGCATGTCTTCTCCTTGAATAATAAACTCAGAAGAATGATTTTGATGAGTTTTTCTCTGATGCTACCTGCAAAAAATGTAAAGAATCGATTGATGGTGTCTGGATTTTTTATTTCTCTGGGGGTAGTAAAATCATTTCCTGATTTTAAGTGGTTTATTTCAACAGGGATTTTAGCATTCTTTTGTCAGGATCATTATAGGTGCTCTTGGTTTGGTAAATAAACCTGTAAATGGTGTTTTAACCTTGTTTCCCCCTCATATTTCTTTAACTTGTAATAATTTCTTTCTCAGGTTCCCCCTTTGAAATATAAATATATATCTGGATGAGGTATATAGAAGGTAGATATTAATGTATATATTATTTTTATCTCAAAGGGGGAAATTCTTTAAATATTAAATATATATTTACCTTCATGATGTTCATATATCATTAGTTAACAAGTTTGTTAATTAGAAATATATTGATAATAAATATGTGTATTAAATTCACATGTAATCCTGACACAGTGTTTTGTTTTGTTTTAATTGTTTGGATGTTTTATTAGAATTTTGGAAAATAGGTTAAACTAAATGAAATCTCAAAAAAATAGTGCTTTTTCTTAAAAAAACAACAAAACAAAACAGCTTTACTTGAAATGGATTGAAATCCACTACATCAATTAATGTTTTCCTTCCTCAAATCCAAAATGCTTCTTCAAGGCGTTGCATGGTTTTGCTCCTTTTGCATTGCCCCCGGCCTAATGTCTGCCTTCTCCCCGCCCCCTCTGTGCCTAAGGCCCTCATTACGCTGACTGGATAATGCAGGGGCCCCGCAATCAAGGGGAAGGGACTTGCAAACAATCTGTTCACATATTTCCCTTCTCAGAGAATTCACAACCAACAATCTATACATGGAATATTAAAAAGGGGGATCGAGGATATTTTTAAAGACCCACACAGCAATGAAAAGTGATGGCAGTTCCCACTAATGTCTTACATTGTTTGGCTTCTAGAACTTTCTTTACTTCAGAATAAACTTGATGGGAAATTCCTCAGTGGTGGGGGTACCAGATTCCACAGGCTGACATTAAAATGGTAGGATTCCCTTTCCCTGACAATTTATCATGCAATCACCCAATTCCATGTCTGAGCAGCTGGGCCGTGAGTGTGGGGATGAGCAGCCCTTTGTGCTGAGATGCCCACTTCATGGCTCTCTGACCTGAGGTTATCGGCAGAGAGGATGCTGCTCCAGTGAGAGGCAGAGGGCGGGGACCCCGCTCTTCATGGAGGTCAGAGAGGGGCCCTGCCCAGCCACTCGGTGGCTTCTTCAGAAGGTGCCCAGGGCAGGAGGGCTTGGGCCTCGGAGGGGAGCCCTCCTTGACACGAACTGGGGGGCTCGGTGGCTTCTTCAGAAGGTGCCCAGGGCAGGAGGGGAGCCCTCCTTGACACGAACCGGGGAGAGAAAGTACTCTTTACATTTGGGTGTGTAAGTATTTAGTGCGATTTAAAAGGTGTCTCTGCATATAAACTCTTTCATTTTTATAAATACTAGTAGGTTATAGGCTCATTTTGGACGTTTAGAAAACAATAGAGACTTGGGAGGGCTAAGCAACCTTCCCTTTACTTGTTGCCATGGACACGCACAGAGCAGAGTCCGGTCTCTGAGTCCCACCCCTCAAGCACAGGGCCTCTTTGTGTATCAGAGTCAATTCTATTTGTACCCAAGTGTAAGAGGGTCAGATTATATCTATGCCTTGGTTTTCCACTCTCTTTAAAAAGACTTGAGATAGCAGTTATGCAACCGAACTGCAATAAATGAAATAAATAAAAAATAGTAAAAGTGCCCTCTAGACCCCTTCACAGGTCTGCGAGGTGCATGAATTACTGGCACAATGCATCCATAGTTTGGGGGGTTTTCACAAAAAAGTTGCAAAATTCTGGTTGATTTACCTGTTGATTCCAAAAGCTTAGATCCTGAGGAAGGAAGTGGGTGGAGGAAGCAGGTGTGAAGAGAACTCCCAGCTCACGCAGCTCATGAAAAGCCATTGATGTTAGGTCAGTGGGCTAACAGTGAGACATGCTTTGAGAAAATATTTTAAGGCAAAGAGTCTCCAAGGTGATGAAGAAAAATTTTTTGATTTTTGTTTTATTTTCTTACAGAACTTGGAGTATACTGATAAAATAATAATTGCTATATGCTAACATATTCCAATAATACTTTACAGGGGCTGCAAATATACCAGAACTGAATTCTCCGGTGAATATTTAAAATGTAAGAAAAAAATTTCCTTATTGACCCTGGGCAAGGGTCATCTGCTTAAATGATCGAAATAGGGGTGGGGTGACATTCTATTTTGACAGTTTACAAGACAAGCTTCTATTTTCATTATCCCCATGGATCTATATAGACTCCACCTGTGGCAAGGGTCAGAATTTTTCACCAACAAGAACTTTGGGTCCCTGGAAAGATGCTTCAGACCTCCAGACTATGGATCAAATAGTAGAACTTTTAATTAGAAGTTCCGGCTAACAGCTTTGAAAGATTGTACATTCTTTTTATATTTTCCTTGAGAATTAATATGTATGTCAAGAAGTGCTTCCCACACTGAGAATTATGATTTATTAATTAACACTTGGTTATGATCCTAGCTCTTGCCGATATATCACAGTAGGTGAGAATAAATATAACAAACACAATTCAAACCCTGTCATATTTTTTTGGCTTACATCCTGCTAGTCATCGTACACTCCAATTAAAAACCAATATTATTATTATTATTACATTAGGATTCTTTCTCGTTTACTCTATTTTTTGCTTTTCCTATTATGTCTATTTTAATTTTTATTTCTTTTTAATTTTTGATGTGCTAGACACTGTATTTTTAGTTATAAATTTAATTTTGTTAATTTAAGATTAATAAAATTAATTTTTAAAGTCCTTTATGCACAAGCATTCTGTGAAAACTTGAATTTTGATGTTAGAATTTACTCATGAATAAATTTGAATATCTTTAAGCAGCTGACTACAATAATTGATTTATGTTTTTATTCATCCTTCCATTTATGGTTTTGTTTAAAATTTTTCCGTAAGTGCTAAAAGACTGCATACACACTGGAGAGAACACAAAGGCTCAGATTGTGAAGCCGAGTGTACACAAAGCAAAGATCTTGCTCAGGGTTTGCTTTATTAATCATCACTGAGGAGTCGAGGGGCACAGGTGGTGCAAGATGTTCAGGCCCTGCAGTGTGACTTCAGCCCTTTGTTTGCTCACTAGGTGCACTTTGACTCAGGTTAACAGATGAGGGGCATAGATGCCTGGCTTAGAAAGGAAGAGCATTTAAGTCAGGAAAGATCTTAACTTTATGCTCTGCTATGGACTCAATGTTCTTCCAGATTTATATGTCAAAGCCCTAACTTCCAGTGTAGTTAGTGTAGTTACATATCAAAGAGGAGACGCAGCCTCTAAGGAAGTAACTAAGACTAAATGGGGTCAGAAGGGTGGGGCCCTGACCACTAGAATTGGTGCCCTTATAAGGTACTATAAGAGGAGATACCAGCGAACCCTCCCCTCTGCACACACACAGGAAAGATTTCCTAAGGACCCAGAAAGATTGTAGCCAACTATAAGCCAGGAAGAGAGCTCTCACCAGAACCCCAAATGCTGGCACTTTGATCTCAGGAGAAAACAAATTTTTGTTGTTTAGCCCCCAGTCTATAGTATTTTATTGCCAATTCCTGGAAGACTAATACATGCTTATATAGTTATACAGTTTATGTGACATTTTCTAGGAGCTACAACCAAAAACTTCAGATAATGGATTTTTCCATAGTGATCTTGGGAAACCAGGTGCATTCTTCTAAAAGCATACTGGAGAAAAGGAATCGATCATTAGCAAAAAAACACACCCAAGACAGTTAGCATGTTTACAAGGAGATTAGACTGGATTACATGCCTTCTTTCTGTTCTAGGGGTGCCCCCCCCCCAACAATTCCTCTCTGTGAGATGGGATATAATTGGATTGAAGATTTGTTTCTATAACCCTTATTTCACACCACTGTCCACACTCTTATTTAAGCTATGTCTATAATGTGCTTGTTTTCAGAACCTACAGAATTAACACTTTTTAAAATGATTATAAAGTTTGCTCATTATATAAAAACACTCCATTTTACAGAATGCGTTCCTTGTTGATGGACATCGCAAGTATTTATCCACAGAAACTGCAGTGATGTGTTTGTCTATTTAACTATATTGGGTTAGTTCATTGTTAAAACACATTTATTCTCTTCCTTTTATCTTCATGGGATCAGCGTGTCTCCTCTTTGGCTTTGGGTTGAGCCAGATGAGGTGCGTTGGCCCATAGAATAGGCAGAAGTGACCAGGTACTAATTCCAGCCTAGGCCCAGGAGGCCTTGCGTGTTTCTGCTTGCTCCTTGGAGCACCTCCGGTCAGCCTGAGGGGAACACACCAGGCCAGCACTTTGGATCCAGGAAAAGGATAAGCCATGTGGGCAGGGCCAGACCCCTCGAGCTAAAGTCAGCCTAGATCTATCTTCTCTCAGGCAACCAAGAAATAGATGAGAGGATATTATTGTTTCAAGCAACTGAATTTTAGAGTGACTTGTTGCAGAGTATTTTTGTGGTAATAGTTAAACATATATGTCTATATGAAGAATATATTCCTAGAACTAGAATTGTTGAGACAGTGAATATTTCCCTAATTCAGTCCATTATAAATGTTATTCTTTATTTTTAAAATTTATTTACTGATTAGAGAGAGAAAAAGACAAAT
>NW_005370042.1:1080632-1098544 GCF_000412655.1 Myotis brandtii | reverse complement strand
GGAGGGAGGGAGGGAGGGGGAGAGAGAGAGAGAGAGAGAGAGAGAGAGAGAGAGAGAGAGAGAATAGAGCTTGAGTATATGTCTCCATTGATAGTTTCTACTTTTGGAAATGTACCCAAGCATGACACCATTCACAATTCTAAAAGTTTATTTTTACTTTATTTGTTAATTGCATTTGTCTATATAAATTCTAAACTTGGTTGTCTTATTTTTACAAGAGCACAAAGTTAAAGCTGATAGAGTCTACTGCCTGTAATAATAAAGTCAAATGCACGAGTTCTGTGTCTATTGGCCACTCTTGAAGAGTCCTAGGCCTGAACTTTCCTGAAAAGAATTTGGAGAAGTTCTGTGCACCCCTTCATTGTCCCATGGAGTGTAGGAGTCTCAAAGTAGAACCCAATGCTCACATTCTACAAATAGTTAACATTTTTGATGACTTGTCAGTGCTAAAGTAGAAAACATATTTCCTGAGGGTACTCTGGAAGTAGTATACACTTGTTAAAAGTTCATACTTTCCCTAAGAAAATATGCTCTCAGATTGTTAATGCACATAGCACATACATGGTAGGACATAGCTGTATTTCAAACACTGGGGAGTTAAATCTGGACCAGAGAGCTGCTAATAGCTGTAAAATTCACCTTGAAAACAACTTGAAATAGAGCTGGCCCACCCATTTCTCCAGACATCTTACGTACCTGACAAGGGCTTCAGGGAACTGCGTGTACCTGCATCACGCTGGGTTCCCACCAGCCCCTTAAACACATTGTTTGCTGAGGTGTCATTTATACGAAGAGATATTACAAGAAACTTCTCTGTGAAGGTCACTGTTGTACTTATTTTGACTTCTTGATATTTAGTATGTAATAAAGCCCCCTCTTTGAAATCTCATAGTAAACATTTTTTTGAATCCTACTTGCACAACCATGTTTTCCTTTGCCTGAAATGTTCTACTATTTTAAATTCAGTTGGTATGGTGTGCTACTTGTATTTTTGAAAGCCAATCTGAGCCTTACAAGTACATAGCAACGTATAAAATGTGAATATAAATAAGAAACTGGTTGGAGTGCGAGAAGGTGAGACAAACATCCGATGTCCTTTCGCTGTGACATTAAATTATGAAACAGAGATGGATCCTTCCAGTCTCACTTCCTTCCTCCGTGAGGCTATTAACTGAACGGCCTGCTCATTTGGGCACCAGGTGAACAAGAACCAATGTGTGGCCCGCTCCCTGCTCCTTTGTTCCTCTTTGGAATATAAAGGAGAACGTGGAGTTGATGAGGGGTTGTCAGGTGATATTCATAAAACCTGTCAAGTCTCTCTTATTCATAGTATGCTGTAGCCCTTAAGATACCAAAAATTTTAATGCACCAGATTTTTATTGGTAGAAAAGAGGAAAAAGATCTTAGAGAGAGCCTTCAATCCAGTCTAGCCACTCAAATGATTGTCTTACTATGTTAGATGCAAATTTCCCAGAGAGACCCAAAGTTAGTAATTTCCAAATTATACAGATATCAGACACATGGATCTCATGAGTGTTAAAACAGGTAATTATTAAAAGTTTAAAATGTAAAAATAAAATACACAAATGTTTTATTTTTCAGTATAATGAAAATTGTTCATTGTTTTTCTCTGAATAGAAATCTTTAAAATAATTTGGATTACGTATTTTTAAGGTTTTGAGGTCATTCTTTGGCTCCATCAAACCTGCTCGAGTGAGCTAAGTAGATTTTTTAAAAGAAACAAACAAATTTAAAAAACTATAACTGTTAAGGAATATTTATTTGTTTTTGAATACACACACAAGATTTGATTCAAGACATGACTCAAGTTTTTCAATCTCTGGTATTTATTTGTATTTTTATTTTTAAGACTATATAGAATTTGTTTTTGAAATTAAATTATTACTTGAGTTTGTTTTTTAAATGTAAACTATACACATAAATTAATTTATCTAGTAAATTAGCACAACACACTGATTCTTTTTATTATAAAATTTTGTATTAAATTAGAATAAAACAAGAAAATAATATATAATGTTAAATTTGGATGCTATCCCTTTGGTCTGAAGATGGGGTACCACTCAATGCAAGTTGATCGCACCTGCACCTGTGAGAACGATGCAGGGAGAATAATCCGGCAGATGACTGCATGCAAGAGCCCAGGGCCAATGGTGTCATGAGATTCTCAGTTATCAAAACGTTAAGGTCCAAAAAGTGAGGATATGTTAATAGAACTGTCATAGCCCCAGTTTGAAAGTTCCATTGAAAAATGTTGTGATATGTTGTATACACCGAGAAAAATAAGTGAAGACTTGAAGCTATTTATTTCCTAATTCGCCTGCAGCTCTGAGCTTCCCCAGAGCGTCTGCACTGACAACCACATCCCCACTCCCAGGTGAGGTCAGGTTTTAATTATTTTTATTGTGATTTCAAAGAACTGTGTTCCTTCCCTTTGTTGTACTTCAGTGCTCATTTACATATTTACTTGATTATTTGATAATAAGTATTTCTCTATTTATCACTAGAATCTAGCACAATGCATTGACTCAATAAATGATTTTTAAGTTTATGAATGATTGAGATGATTTTTGCTGAGCGTATATGTTTGGAACATATTTATTCATAACATATTTGTTTTTCCTTCAGAATGCTGGGCTGATGGTGGACATGAGTATTTCTCCTTTTATTTTGTCTTAAGATTTACATATACTAGTACATAGTCTCTTTAGTATATAGAAAATATTACACTTGAGAAAGATGCTGTCTGTTGTTATTAATATGGCCGGCTTGATATGAGGATTTAATCCTCTATCATGACATCATTCTCTTTTACTTTCATGTCTCTTGAACCAAGTGCTCTGACAGGTTTTATCAATTATGCTTGAAAGGCAGACATTTTCACATCTGGAGATTTCTTTCTCCAGGTCAGAAGGCGATTATTTTTTTCCTAATTAGGAATATAAAGATAATGACTCCTTGTAGGCAAAGGTTGGGCAGGTTTAAAAATCTATAAAAGATTAAGAGTTTCTTATTTTTGAGGTTCCTTAGCAATGACCAGCACTCTTCTGTATGTGGTACTCACCGTGGCCTACCTCTGCATTGCCTCATGGAACTTGGGAGAGAAAGGTAATAGTGTGGACGTGCAATTGATGTTTCTATGACATAAATAATAAACACTCAAAGTCCATTTGATATTATGGTCTCCTTCCCCATCCATTCTATGGGACCATGGCAAGCTGACCTAGTCCCATAGGCAGTAGTTGCTATTGTCTAGGGACTTGACATTTTTCTGTTGAAAGATTTAAAATTGTGACTATACATATATCTTCCAATCATCTTAAAACACTGAGAAGCTTAGAGGCTACTAAGGAATGATCAGACACAAATTTAATGAAATTGGAAACCCAGAATGTTGTACTCAGCAAATAAATTAATTTTACCCTAGGCAAACTTGGCGAATCTGCTTTTAAGTTTTTAGGTTTTAGACAGGTAGGGGAAGAAGAGTGAGGAAAGAAAGCTGATCTAAGTCTTCTGGGGGAGGGAACACTTTGGTAGCAACCACAGAGCTGAAAGAGCTGTAACTTCTAAGTATGTGTGAACCAGAAAATCAGCCAGCCCCATGTGCTACAAGGAAAGGATTTTTTCCCCACTTAATAGAGAAAAGGGAAAAAAATCTATTAAATACTGTAACCACAAGCTCTACAGGACAAATCACATCACTCAGGTTGCCCAAAATACCTTGAGGTGTGAGTTTCACTTAAAGTGGGCATGTTCCATGTGCACTGCAGAAGAAAATGCTAATGATCTCGGAAAGAAGGCCCACTGAACCGAGATCTCAAAGAATTCCCACAGATAACTGGCCAAAGGAAAAGAAGAGCAGATCAATGAGCAAGAATTAAAAAACAAAAAACAAAAACACTAGAAGGAGGCAATGACCTGTAAAGACCTCAAACATTGAAGCTACCAGGCACATTATTATTAAAGTATAATAATAATAAAAAACAAAGTATAATATGTTTGAAAAAAGATAAGTTTGAAAAAATCTTTAGAATGCGGGAAACTATAAAAAGGAACCAAACAGATTTGAAAATTAACAAAAAAATGAGTACCCAAGAAGTAGAAGATAAAATAATTGAAAATAAAATTTTATGACTTAATGAGTACATTTAATAGCTAATTAGATAAAGCAATAGGAAAATTAGTGAACTACAAATTTGAATAGAAGAAAGTATTTAGAATCCAAAATTAGTAGACAGAGAAGGAAACCATAAAAATGAGATAAAAAGTCATGGAATATTAACATAATAAAGTTAAACATCTGTTTAATTAAAGTTCTAGAAGGAGCAGGAAGAGAAAAAAGAAACATAAGCAATTTTGGAATAAATAATTCTTGGGATATTTCTAGAAATAAAGAGAGATAGCAATGCACAGATTCTGAGAGCAACCATTAGACTGACAGCTGACTTCTCAGTATCAAAGCGATGATGGAAGAAAAGCACAGTGTTATCTTCAATATCCTGAAAGAAAGTGCCAACATAGAATTCTCTACCAAGTGAAAGAAAATGTCCAAAATTAGGCTAAACAAATGAGTTCTTAAGAGAGACAAGGTCAGAAAAATGTTCCTATCAGCAGATGCTTATTAAAGGAAAATCTAAAAGATCTATTTTAGGCAGAAATAAATTGATTCTAAAGGGAAAGCTTGGAGATTGTGAGAGGGATGAACAATAAAAGAAGTTAAATTTATCAAAATGATGATAACAAAGCTTGTCATGACTGACTTAGTTTGTAGTTTGCTTTACTGTTGCTGAAATGACTGGCCATGTCTTAATCTGATACCCTTATGCTGAGCTAACTCTCCATATGCTGACTTCTCTTTCAATTTGCTATGAGTATTTGTTTTCCTTCATTCACTATGTGGGCAAATCTTAATTAGTGTATTGCATCGAAGAACAGTTATCTAGTAATTGCAGTCAAAGTATTATGATAATAAATTTAAATCTGGTTTTGAAATAAAAACAAATGACTTTAGTTTTGATAATATTTGTGATTTAAGGTGAGATATTTCAAGACCTTTATAATTAGATCTGGAAAATGAAGGGACTAGAGGAAAAGATTGCTTAAATCAAGTCCAGGTTAAATAAACATAGAATGATAATGCTAATAAAAATAATAGCAACTATTTCTTTTACTTCTCTACTTATTCCCACTACTACCATGTTTTTAAAAATATTATTGATTTAAAGATATTTTGAACATGTTCTAGATACCTTATCTTCACTAGTTATATACACTGAAAATACCTAATTCCGTTCGGTAGACTGTCTTTTATGGGGTCATTTGTTAAATGAATTATTAATGTCATTATAGTCAGTTTTATTATTTTCTATTAGAATGTATGTTTTTATGCCTTGTTGAAAGAAACTACATGAACTTTTTATTTAGTAGTTATTTTATGAAATTTATATTTATTCAATATTTATTTTCTTTAATATAGTTGTGTATTTTTCCTATAAAATGTACTTTGCTGCTAGATACATGCCAAAGTTCTTATAATTTATGCTGCTTAGTAAATGAACCTCTTAAATTATATGTTCTTCATGTTTTTTGCCTAATTTATTGATATGCCTATTGTTTTAAAATATTGATCTTTGATATTGTTGACCTCTTATATTAATTGCAATTATTGTCTACAGATTATCCCATGTCTGTGAGATAGGTAATCATATTATTTATACATGCATTCTTATTTACAATTCTTTCCTATCTCTATACCTCTTATTACTGGTTTTATTTTTTATTATTTTTGTTATTGCATTGGCTATAATTTGTTATAATGTAGATATCAACATCACGTGTTGGTTTTTTTTTTAATTTAACAGAAATTTTCCTCACAAGTCACTGTAAAATTGGAAGTTCTTCAAAGGTATTTGGTAAGTCCCAGACCTTTCTGCTATGCCACACTGCCTTAAGAGATTGTCTTTGTGCTTCTTAAAGAAAAGAGAAACATTTATGGGCGGAAGTTATGATGTCCTTTGGAAATATGATGCTGAAATGTATGGAATGTCTCCACGGGAATAAAATGGACTTTTGTAGATCAACAGAAGCACTTTGGTTATAATTTTAGGGGCTCATGGATCGGCTAAATATCTTCTTTTGACTCAAAGTTCAGACCCTTTGATCTAAAAGAATTTTCTTCATGAAGACATTCAACAGACATTTCTTGAATACCTATGGCAATGAGTGAGATATACTGTGTGCATGGGAAAGCCCACATTGAAACCCATGCACACGGGCTGCTCGCAGTGTAACACAGACGGAGGTCTTTGAGGAGCATATATAAATTTTTATCTTAGTGACTTCTTTCTTTGAGTGTTTGTGGAAGTGCATGGTTAAATTTCAAACACCATTTTGTTATTATGTAAAAGTTCCTAAATTCAAGAATAACACTAAGGCAGGAAAAGGAGTCTGAGTTCATACAATAATAAAGTAATACATTCTATCTGGCTTCTCTAATCCCATTAGATTTGTTCTTTTCTAAATCATCATAGGACTCTGGTACCTCCTTGAAAAGGCTTTATTTTTGTTCAGCCAACATGCTGGTACTCAGAGCTTTTTTATTAGTAGTTTTGCAAAAAATGTCTGCAGGTCATTTTGCTCAAAAGGAATAACAGATCCCTTATGCATTTTGGAGAAACTTTGTCTGCCTCAGGCTTTATTTTTGTTCAGCCAACATGCTGGTACTCAGCGCTTTTTTATTAGTAGTTTTGCAAAAATGTCTGCAGGTCATTTTGCTCAAGAGGAATAACAGATCCCTTACGCATTTTGGAGAAACTTTGTCTGCCTTTGCTTTCTAATACATCATTGACAACTGAACATACATAAGTGGATAAGATGCTTTGGGTTAACTGATGGCAGTGACGGACATCGCCTCCTGTGGAAAGTGTGGCGACTGCGGATGGACTGATAGTAGGACGTTATCTCGCCTGCAGGGCTGGCTGACTTCCTGTGAAGGAGGAGGATTGTGCTCCCAGGCCTCTCGGCTGCTCTCCAGGCCTCCTGCGCACTACGCCGGTTTACACACACTCAGAGGAGGCCTGCGTGTGGCTGGGTTAACCTCACCTTTCCCCCTGGATCTTTAAAAAGAGGATGTCAAATTGGTCAGAGCTCTCATGGGTGTATTTCTATTCCATCAATCTTTGAAATGAAATTGCTTACACCTGCTTCTAGGGAGATTTCAGGAGGGAGTTTTCATTTCAAATGATTAATACGTGCAGTGTTCTCCTCACTAACAACTAATGCTAAAAATAAAACAGAGAAATACACCTTTAAATGAAGTTTCCAGCAAGTTTGGGGGCAAAGTATAATAACTAAATTTGCATATGTGCCCTTGCCTATCAGCTCATATTTAAATTTGTTATGTGTGAGAAGGTAAAAGTCTCGGGGAAAAACTACTATTGTAACAATGTAATAAAAACAATTACTCAGCGCATCTACTGCTAAAACTCAGGGCAACTCCTCCATTTTCTAATCATTAATGTATGTTCTTGGATATAATTATATTGCCAATCAGTTTCTTTCCCAGAATTGGAAGTTAACTATCAATCAATTATTTTAAAATGGAATCCCTTCCAAAAAATAGTTCTGTGTTATTCCTGTACTAAATGCTTAATATTCAGATTAAACTATCGGATCAAGTTCATGCCCAGTCTTAAATGTGATCTAAGACTTAAAAGTCTTGATCTTTTGTTTCATGAATATTTCATTGGACTGAACGTTTTCCTTTTACGGAGTGAGTGAGAGTGAAGCACATTCTTTATTGCTAAAGTTATCCGTTTTGCTTGGCATTTTAATTTACTTTCTTAAACTTTTTAACTGAGGACCATTTCAATGCCAGTGAGCATGCTTTATCACATTTTTTCAGATGACTACATTTTCTCTTTGAAGTTTTTCTTTTTTAATTCTCCTAAATCTTGAGAATATTTCCCATCGAGGTCTAGCTTACGAGCATGACATTGAACTCATACCGAAGTCATTCTTCTATGAGCTAGGGATTTTTGTTGGTAGGTGACTAACTTCAGTTCAAGGAATGTGTCTAAATGGCTACTAGAAATGATTAGATGGAATCATCTTCACTTTTCTAACTAATTGACGGTAATGTGACTTACTCAGAATTAAGTGAATTAATATAAGAAACTTTATCTTGGAGAATATTTAAGTAGTTAAATACCTATCATAAGTAGTTAATAGCTGTCGCATCCACCTCTCCCCACAATGTTGTCTGTCTTCATTAAGTGGGAGGAGGATGAGCAGCTCCATGGGAGGTCTGCACTTACCGGGGAAGGGAGGTGGAGGGGATGGCAGGCTGTACACTTCTGTATCTCCTATGTACACTAGATAGATACATTGATGTGAATTGCAAAGAACTACATGAAAGCTATTGATTTCAAATTAACCACTAGTGCTGATACAAGTTAATTTTGATGCTATGAATTCTTTAAATATCTTTTGACTTCTAAGGATTTGCTTTTTCTCATTTCATTCTCGTCAAATAGCTGGTGGGTAAATGATGATCACATGTATTTAGTAAGTCATATAATCTGGATCAAGGAACAGAGCTTCTGAAAACCTATCTGGTCATCTTTCAGCTCAATGTTAATTACGTAAATTTCATCCTTTCACACACACACACACAGAGACACACAGACACACACATTAACAAAATTATTGCCTATATTTGGAACTTCATTTATTTAAATCAGATGTCTTGATACCATCTTTAACAGAGACTTTATCCAAGCAGTCCAAAGGTTCCGAAATTGTGGTCAGCAGCTGAAACCTAGCCTGGAGATGTCTTCTGTTTGTCTCATGCACTGTTTAACATTTTAAAATAAGGAATTAGCATAAAAACCTAGATTCCAAGCTCCTCTTGAAGAGTGGAAATACTGGACCACAAAGATTCTTTGTTTCTATTTAGAAATTGCCAAATGCTGCTGGCAAGTGGCTGCCTCCTTGATAGAAGAGAGTTTATCTTCAGTAACCACCTTCGTGTCCTCCTGACACTGAGCCCGAGTGTCAGCTGTAACCAGAAGTAAGTATGAAGCACTGTGGTACCAGGATTCTTCCATGAGGCCCACTTACCTCCTCTTTGCTCCCAGCCTGACGAATGCAGCCATTGTTTGGTGACTCCTGATGAATCACATCCTCCTTTTGGCTTGTTCTTATTAAGTTCTTATTTGAACTTCTCATTATCAGCCATCCCCTAAATGACAGTGTTCCCTGGAAAAACATAGGACTGCATTATGAAAGGCTTTATCATCCTACAAAATCTTTCTAGGAGGCTTCTGATGTCAGCTCTACAGTGAGAAGTCTTACATGTATACTAGTATATCTGGTCCATCATTCTCTTCCTTTTTATTTGATTTTAGGCTTCCATATCTCACTTCTTATTGCACATCTCCATTTGGGTGTCGTGTAGATATCTCTTGTTACTGAATTTTCCATACTGTTACCCAGATTTGATCTTCCTTTTAGTCCTAGATTCAAAATATCATTCTTTGTTTATCAAAACATAGAAACATTCAAGTTTTCTGCTTTTCTCACTCTTTTTCTCAATTCCTAAGACCTAAAAAGTAACCAGGTTATGTTCATTCCTCCTCTGAAATCCACAATTTTGACTAAAAAACAAACAAACAAAAAAAACCCCCACACCTGCCACCTATGCCTGTACTAGAAACATAAAATGAATAAATATAAAATAAGAAAATGCTCCCAACTTCTAAATGTTCCTAATTAGACCAATGAGTAGAAAATTGCGATTCATTGTGACATGAAAAATGGTAGAATTATATAGAGGACATCACAGGACTCAGAAAAATGCCGTATAGGCCATATGGAGGGAGATTAGTGTAGGAAGTGGTAGTGTTGTTTCAACTAAATGATGCTTTTGTTGAGTTAGCCAATGATGAATTCAGGGAATGAGAATTCTCTGTAAGAGGATCACTATAGAGATAGGACAGGTGGAAGAAGGGAAATTTATAAGCAGCCAGGTTTGCTAGAGGATAAAGTATAAGGTAGGAAGTGTGGTAGATAGTTGGAGAAACTGAAATAGCATTATGAAAGGCCAGCCTCTCCTTCAACAATTCTTTTACTCCTAAAAACAAACAAAAGATGCATTCTTCTCTTCTTCTTTCATAATGTATTTTGATGTCCATTTCTCATAAATGATTAGCAAAATAAGAATGAGGTTTTTTTTTCCAGGAGGAAAAAGATAGCTTAATCCTCCAACCCCCACAGGAAGTGAGTGAGTGGCAATAATTGTAGTCGATCTTTTGATGCAGCAGAGAAAAGTAATGAAAAAGAAAACAGCTGTTTCCCATTCAACAAGTTGACTAGTCTTCTCTTGAAACATATTTTCTTTAAGTGAAAATTCTAAAAGTATTTCTGAATATAATGCATATATGTAAATTTTATTAAACTCCCAATTAAGATTTTTGGGTAAGTAGGATATAAATTCTAACTACTTGGTCAAACTAATAATATGGCAAAACTCATTAAAATCTACCTGAGTGATTTACTATACATGTAGTATCAGATATAAAAGTATAAATTCATATCTGAAAAACGTTTATTCAAAAGCCTTAAATATGGATTTCATGTTACAAAATCTTTAATTTGAATTTTCCAATATTTTATAGATAAGTATTACTTTGTAAATATTTTTTAATAATTTGTAATTCCAAATTGTTTTTCAAAATGATTTGACTAGCAAAACATCCTTTAAATCACACGGTTAAATAACCAACATTTCCCACTTTTCTTAAAAGAAAAAGAAATTATGCCTGGGTGTTTACCTATGCCGCCATCTTGGTCTCTCCCCTCCCACTTTTCTTAAAAGAAAAAGAAATTATGCCTTACTGGCATGGTTGTGGGCTCGATCCATAGTTGTAGGGCATGCAGACAGTCAATGATTCTCTCTCATCATTGATGTTTCTATCTCTCTCTCACTCTCCCTTCCTTTCTAAAATCAATAAAGATATATGAAAAAAGAAAAGAAAAAGGAATTATTTAAATTATAATGCTAATAAATATTATATCCCCTGTTGTATAGCTGGCTACTGTTTAAGGAAAAATATTAATTCTATGTGCTTAAAAATTATACATATTTTTAATCATTCAGAACCATAGGGAAACTCTACTCACTTTCAGATTCAGCCTATGGAAATATTCCAACATGTGAAACTGAGTTAATATGTATTCTCTTCCTTTTGAGGAAATTAAGTGACCTTAAATTCATACTATATAGACAGATTTCAGGCTTAGCGTTAATCTGTCAAGATTTATCTCTCTTTTTGGAGCATCCAAGAAAATTAAAGCAGTAAAGCTTGCTGAGCTGGTGCTCTGTGCACGTGGGGAAAAAAGGGCCATGTTCTCTTAGAAGCAGGTTTTACCACAGGAATTTGAATATTTTTAAATATAAACTGCACATCCTTGCATATCATCTATCGTTCTCCAAGAAATCACAGGGAATTTATGACTATGCTTTCTTTGATCTCTTGACATACAAAAATGCTATAGCATCCCTGATGTTTTTTCTCCATATGCTCAATGTTTTTGTTAATAAAGATAATGCATGAATATGTGCATACAGATATATCAGTGAAAGGAAATCAGGCATTTCTTCAAGAAGTAAAATCCTGCATTATACACTTAAGAAACATACATTGTCCCTTATTATTTAGCATGTCATATGGAAGAATAATTTTACTCTCAGAGTTTACAAATACAACTTACTTGTGAAAGAGTCATTCATATATTAGACACATTCCAGCAAGAACTGTTGTGATTCTTGATCATTCAATAGACAAGCCCATAAATTTGTCAAACGGGATGCTAACGCACAATTTACAATTGTGAGGCAGTGTTCTTAGGAGCCATTATTGTAAAGTGGCTTTTTAAAGATTAGTGTTTAGGCTGACAGCTATCAGGGTGGGGTGTTGGATGGATGAAGGAATTGAGCAAAAAAGAACAAAAAAGAGAAAAAAAAACACCTCCTGGACATGGACAACAGTGTGGTGATTGTGGTGGGGCAGGGGTGTGGGGAGATATAGGAGGGTATGGGGGATAAATGAGATGGAAGGAGAATTGGGCTGGTGAACATACAATACAGTGTACAGATGATGTTTTATAGAATTGTGTACCTGAAACCTGTATAATTTTGTTAACCAGCGTCACCCAAATAGATTCAATTAAAAATTAGTTTTAAAGACAGTTTTAGATTTTATGTTAAGTGCTCTTATCACAACAAAAAATAATAAAAGCAGAGGGAAGTGGGCGGTGATGGAGGTGCTTGTGGCATAGACTGTGCCTTTGCATCTACCTCCACACCCATCCAGCTGTATACATTAACTGTGCACAGCTTGTTCGTCAATCATACATCAATGACCTGGTAATCAAAAAGAGGCTTCCAACCTTATGTTATTACTGGATAAGGGCACAGCTGTGTCAATGAGTGGTTACACTGGGTTAAAGAGAATGAAATGAAATATTCAGATAATTAAGATTAGCAGACCACCAGCCTCAAAAGTTAGACTAATTTGCCTTGTGCTTCCACTAAGCTGGCTATCACAGCCACATTTTTTACTAAAAAAGGTTCAGATCGGCCTATGAGGTCCCACGGTTGTGTCACGCTGCCTCTCTTTTCCTCCATTGCTCTCACAGGGTTTGCTCATTTGAGAGCCCTAGTGCTACATCCGCTATCTTCCGCTGGTGTTTTCTCCTGCCACTCTGACACGGACTGGCCCTGTCTGGCTCAGGGAAATGGTAATACACTGCTTTTCTTACTCCTTTCACTGCTTCCTTGTGGCAAATGGAGAATAGGGCCCTCTTGACAAAAGTGTCTGTGGGCAAAATACAAAAACGAGAGAACTGTCTTTTCACACATTTTCAAAATTTTCTTCTTCCGAAAGGGTCATGTGCTTAAATGAATGAGTTTTGCTCTCCAGCATGTAGCAACATCCTGTCTTTGTGTTCATTGCACCTCTAGAGGTAGTTACACATGAACCTCCAGGAAATTCCTCCTGGGACGGATGAATGAAGGAGTCTGATAAAAGTGGGCAGCTGCTTCATAACACTAATAAACTCAGATAAATGTAAGTTACATGCTGAATAACACAAATTTTAGTGTTTTTCTTTTTTTTATCACCAAGTTCTGACCGTGCTTAGTAAACTACTTTGTTTATTGCAAAATATCCTAAGGATGATTGTGATTTAAAAATAATGACTCCCCTTTTAAATGCTTGAGTCCCCATCTTTAGGATTTTTTTTATTGGCCAATGGCCAAAAGGGAGAAGATTTAAAGTGAAATAAGCTTCGGGAGTCCAAGTCGGCTGAGGGGAGACACGCAATGGACACCCAATACCATGGGAGCTTCGGTGCTGGGCGGTCTGTCTTCTGCCTTTCGGGTTCCTTCCTTTCCCCATCTCTTGTTCAGCTGATGCTCATCTTTGTTTTGCTGCTGGTCAGACTTCTGCCATTTCTGGTGACTCAGTTGCCCTCTGAGGCTCTAGTCACTGGTGAGTGAGTGTGTTCCTGCAATTCCACCCCTTAACACTGTCTCCTAGTGACCTGCTCACGGTCATCACAATGTCAGGCTTTTTGGTTGGTATCCTTGTCCTCATTGACCGAGGTAGCGCACTAGCTCACGCATGCATGTGCAATGACTCCTATTCAACTCAAACTTATTCTGTACTTCCTCTTCACTTAGATCTATTAATTTATACTTCTTTCTTTCTTGAAAAGGATAGAGCCAAACTCTCCTTTCCAGAATTATTCTTTGTATGTAATTTAAATTCCTTTGAGTCTTTAAGTTGGTTGCAAGAGTGTGAGAACTGGAAGAAATGTGAACTAGTCCCATTTGTACGTAAAGATGTATAGGAATATGCAGGGTGGGCAAAAGTGGGTTTATAGTTGTGAGTACACAAAACATTTTGTTCTTGTATTATTACTTATTAATTGTAGTATTATTTTTTTCCATTAAAACAACTGTAAACCTACTTTTGCCTAACCCTGTATTGAATTAAATGTATTAATTATCACTATACCTAAGACCTGGGAATTGTAATTGACAAGATAATTATCTTTAGTTTGATGAGAAGAAAATAAATTATCCCAAACCTAAAGTTATTCTTGTCAATGAAATTAAAGACTGTATGATAAGTTTTAAAACTTGAAAATATCTATAACATTCAATTCTTACAAAAAGAAAAAAAGAACATAGTATAGTCCTTAGTTTAATTGCCCCCACCCCCTTTTTTTTCTAGAACTTGGTTCTTCAGTGATTTGGGACTCTGCCATCTTATATTTACTTCATTTGTTTCTAAGCTGTCTTTTTTGTTGTTCTTTTCCCCAATATAGATTCCAAAGATAATTTAATTTCTTCTGACTTTGAAGCTCATAGACCTACAGGCAGGCAAACATGCAGCAGTATTGAGTTTCACTTGGAACTCTATTTCACATTCTTGGTTTTAGGGCCAGAGCACGCATATTTAGCTGAAATAGCCTATGCAAAGTCCTGCAGCCTATTGTGCCCAAAGCTCTGAGGACTGTCCTCTCTGCATGGAGATATTAAGATACTGTCTTGGTGATTAGATAAGAGAACAATACAATCTTATGTGTGCAGAGCCTCATAAAGTTTTAAAATTACTTTTAAATATTCCCATTATTATAGTATTAAAATGACAATATTAGCTATTATTTAATGGACCACGCATTGTGAAAGTACTCCCCCCAAATCTTCTCACTTAATCCTCCATGAGAAGTTTGGGGCTTACTATGAGCTCTCTTTGAAGGTGTCCGAAGGTCCCCAGGCTTAGGGGTGTGGGCTTTGTCCTGGAGATGAGGTTCAGAAATACTGAGGTTGCTGGCCTTGACCTCTCAAAAGGTCAAACTAGTGACATTTTTAGCGTTAATGTAACTAAGATACATAACTCATTGTATTGACTTAATATAACATCTCATTAGTTATACATTTCTATGTTTCCTTTTTAAAATATAATCATCCTGATCAAATATTTCATCTATTTGGTAGGTATTAAGCAATTAGTATTATGGAGTTCTAGTTTATAGTAATTAAAAAATAATTTTCTTTACGTAAAATGTGAGCTACTATGCATTTAACAACAGGATACTCAAAGGCAAGAGTGAGTCAGTGGTTGCGCTGTTACTAAAAATGTCCTTGACTTGCAATGGGTGAGTCAATCCCTCTCCTCCCCTCTCTCCATCACTCCCCTCTCTCAGTATTTTATCCTGACTGTTTGTTTACATAGCACTTAAAATCTTCTAACATAGTATGTACTTTACTTATCAGTATTTACGTTTATTTACTGCTTTCCATGCTATAACTTACCCGGAGACAAGGCAAAATTAAGGAAGTTGTTTAAAAGTTAAAGTCACCTTTCAACCCAATTTATATTAATTTTGTCACCAATGAAATGATAGACATATCAACCATTTTATAACATCCGAACAACCAAAAATGAGAAAGCAAATGGGAGAGAAAATGTTGTTTAAATTGACATAAAAGGTCACTCAAAATAAGCAAAACAAAGACCTAGAGGCAGGCAAATATGAGCTGTATTACACTAGGGAAATTATACAGATGTATTAGATTAGAAAAAAGTTTAATGGGAGACAGAGGAACAAATATTAGCTTGTCTTATAAAATATGTGTTTAAGAACAAAAAATTACCATGAGCATAATGTATGAGGCATATCCAACTTCATTGCCCCACAATATTATAATCTTACTAGAGGCCTAATGCACGAAATTCATGCAAGAGACTCGCCCCCCCGCCCCCCTCCCCACACACACACACACACACACACACACACACACGGCGGTGGCTGCCTCTGCCTCGGCCCCCGTGGCACCTCGGCTTAGTCTGGAAGGTCGTCAGGAAGATCCTCTGGTTTAATTAGCATATTACCCTTTTATTATTATAGATTATACTCAACAATATTGTAATCTTATTATATTAAACTAACTTGGTTAAGCAGTGGAGTTAAAAAAGAATTCCTTTAAAAAGTGCTCTAACCCTACAATCTTTATCTAACTCTACAGTCTCTAACTCTAAAAATAACCATATAAAGATGAGAGAAACATTTAAGTATTTTATTTGTATGGCTTGTGTTTGATATGGTCAAGAGCAATTGCACTGGGCACGTTATATGGGCCAGGATGACTTTATTCAAGACTCTTGCAATAGGGGAGAGAGATTGGACTCAGCTCCTCTGACAGAAAGGTAGTTCTTAAGCCCTGGGGTGAGCGAGTGGAAAAGTACTAGAGGACTTTAGGAAGGAGGCTGGCCATTGTGAGTCTACCATCTGTGCTTGTTAGTGGCTGCCCATGGAAGTTAGACTCCTACCCTCCCACTGAGGCTGGGAGAGAGGCTCTATCTTTCTTGATGAGAAGAGTTCACAGGAATGGCCAGGCCTTGGTAAAGACATGCCTGGCATACAGACCTGGTGGGAGGCTGAGAAGATCTCAAAGCGGCAGAGAAAGATATTGCAATTTTAAGTTTTTTAAAATCAATTCTCTGAGGAAAGGAAGGTCAGGTGCCTACTGTCAGAAGGAAATTTAACTAAAGTTTGGTCCAGCTGCGGGGAGCGTTCACGCCACCTTGGTCAGTAAAAGAAACCGTGTTTCGGGTCTCCACAGTGAGCTCTCCCGTTTTTCTTGGAGTAGCAAATGTTTGCAAGCCAGAGGGAGCCATTTTTTGGCTGTGGCCCATTCCAGAGATGGACAAGTGAGTGATCCCAGTGTAAGAATGTATTCAAGGATGTTTTCTTTTTTCCTTGCATTCAGAGTTGCAACATAGAGAATGCTGATCCATTACTTCAAAAGTGATAAAAATCTTGATGGAATTCTGTAACACAGTGTATTATCAATGTAGAAAACTGTATTATTTATGGTAGTTTAAAGTACTTATATGGGTATTATTTCTTTGATTTCACTGTTCAGTTTGCTATCTCTGAGTAATTTGGGAATGTTAAAAATAGCCAACATAGGACTATATCCAAGCACTTGTTTACCTGGTATTCACAGATAGATATTAGGAATAACATACCACTTCAAGTAGACAAAAAGAAGCAAATATAGGATGGAAATCTGTAACCTAGTACATGGTCATGTAAATTTTTATAAGTGTAAGGATCTATTTTACAAAAATTATATAATGATTAATATAAAATAATTATATACATATACTATTATATACAATCTTTTGTGTTAAGTGATTATGTTATTTAAGAAAATATATGAACATTAGAGGCCTGGTGTATGAAATTCATGCACTGGAGGGGGTGGGGGTCCTTCAACCTGGCCTGCACCCTCTCACAGTCCAAGACCCCTTGCTCCTTACCACTCACCTGCTTGTTCCTTACCATTCAGCTCGCTGTTCCTTAGTGGCAGGCTCCTTACCGTTGGGCTTGCAGCTCCTTAGTGCTGCCGCAGAGGCAGGAGATGCTCCTGCCACCGCCCCTGCACTCACCAGCTGTGAGCCTGGCTTCTGGCTGAGTGGTATTCCCCTGTGGGAGCACACTGACTACCAGAGGGCAGCTCCTGTGTTGAGTGTCTGCCCCTGGTGGTCAGTGTGCATCATAGCAACCAGTCATTCTGGTTGTTCCATTGTAACAGTCGCTTAGGCTTTTATTATATAGACTAGAGGCCTGGTGCACAACATTCATGTACTGGGGGTGTGGGGGTCCCTCAGCCTGACCTGCACTCTCTCCAATCTGGGAGCCCTCAGGGGAGCCCTTTCCAATCTGGGAGTTTCTGTCTGTCTTTGCAATCATATGAGCGAATTGTCTGAGACCCCAACTCAGTTTGGTTTGTTGCTCACAGAATAATAGAGGCA
>NW_005370042.1:1068064-1080468 GCF_000412655.1 Myotis brandtii | reverse complement strand
ACTTATGTCTCTCACCTTTGCTTTCCCTCCATCCCCCACCTGCAACAGTAACTTGATCCAGGCTCACTTTGCTCTAGTGTCTAGGAGATCCATCTGCCACCAGAACTACGATTCCCAGCATTCCTGGTGCTCCCCGTGCTCTGGGCTTCTGCTTCCGGTCCTGGGGATACCACCAGAACCGCTATTCCCAAAACTCCTGGTGCTCCCCGCAATCTTGGTTTTCTCTTCCTGCTCTGTCTCCATCCCATGATCTCTCACTCTGTCAAGTCCTCCAAGCCGCCAGCTCTCCCTCTCTGCTCTCCGTCTGGTGGCTTGGGGAGCCAAGTTCCCTGAGACAATCCACTCTCCACCAGCTCTCCTGCTCTGCTCTCCGCCCGGCGCCTGTGTATGCAAATTAACCCACCATCTTTGTTGTATTAATTTGCATACTAACTCCTGATTGGCTGGTGAGGGTAGCAGAGGGATGGTCAATTTACATGTTTCTCTTTTATTATATAGGATATGTATACATACTTTTTAAATATTAAAATGTTTTTTTCTCCAAATAACTTAGGAATGTATTACTATATAATTTAGAAAGCAAGATAGATCCCTATGAAATTGTTATGATTTTAATTAAAGGGTTGCCTAATTATAGAAGGAAACACATGTGTATCACATTTTGTACTTTTGCTTTGGTTGATGAGAAGTTGAGCAGGTGTGATGTTGAGTCATTAGTTTTAGGGGTGGATATATTTACTTGTTCTTCATCATTGATTCTAAACAGCCAAGGAAAGACAAATAGTTAAGTCTTTGTTTATGAAATTTTTCATCAAATTATTGCATGGGTTCATAAAAATGTTGAGAAAACTACATGCTTTAATTTATTACCTGCAAATTCAATAGCCTTACTACATAATGGCTTTTATTGACTTATCTCAAAATCTTCAGAAGAACAATTTATAGTATATATTCTTTTCTCCAACAAATATATACTTTCCCTTTGAAAAGCTCTACTCAATTTAAAAATGACATAATTTAAAAAATAGAGCATAGTTAAATTCAACAAACTTTTTTGAGCACTATGCCATATGTGCTGTATGTAGACATATGAATGATCCTGTTTTCCCCTGTTAGACCTTTGTGAGGAGATGAGTATTTGAGGGGACGTCTCAGCACAGTGTTGTACACAAGAAGCATCTGCAGAGACCTTGAAGCTGATGGGCTCTAGAGTCAGACCCTAGACTAAGTGAATTTGGATTCTTACCTTGGCAACTGACCAGCTGTGTGGTTGTTGGCAAGTTAATTAACCTTTCTGAATTCCTATTTCATTATGCATGAAAGGATAATATTATTAGCTATTTCATTCAGTTGTTGCCTGGATTGCATAATTATTGCATGTAACATGGTTAGTCTAGAGCTAGAATTTTATTGTGAACCAGAGATAAATTGTCATGTGGCGGTGGAGCCTAGGTTGGGGCAGAAGGGTAGGGGTGACTTCTTGCAAAGCTCTTCTGAAGAGATGACTCTGGCTCTTGAGGCTGAATAAAAAATCTCTACACACAGAAAGAATTGAAGAGAAGGCCAGGAATGGACAGGATGAGTAGTTGACAAAGACACATGGATGTGATGTTACAATCTTGAAATGTCATCAGTTGTACTTAAGTGCAAGGCAGGTGTGGGAGAAAGAGCACTAAAGAGATAAGCAGCAACTTGATCATGAAAACATTGTACGTCCCTCAAAGGAGACTTGACTTCACCATGGAAGTGATGGCTATAAACTAAAAGTATTTTTTTTAAAGACGGAATTGGTCACGTTGAATTTTGCAGAGGTTTCTCCGGGTACAGTAGGTTGAGAAAAATAAGATGGGAGGTAGAAAGAGCTTATGAAGCTACTGAAAGTGCCCTGGATAATATAGAGTAAGTTGTTTTAGTCATAAGGATTCATTTACAGGGCTACTGTTTTTGAAAGAATACTACTTATGTCCCATTTTTAAATTTCAGTGGGAGGAAAAAATCCTAGCTACAGGGCAACTAATTCTGATGGAAATAGCATAAATGGGAGAAAAGAGTTGACATCATTACTGATAATATTTCCCAGGAAAAATGCTGACTTCATGCTACATTGCCATGTGGGAAGTTCAAAACATCTTATGTGATAATTATACATACAGAGATAAAATCAATGATGTGTTTTTCCCCCTTCCTACCATATAATAATAGTAATAGTAACAGTAGTGGTAGTGGTCATGGTTATGTGGTAAGGAAAATTGGATTATATTTGAATTAAAATAATAACATTAAAATGCATTTAGGTTTATGCCTATTCACTTTAGTAAGCTCTTGCATCACAAATTATTTGCCTTCTACTGTTTTCATCTTTGATGCTTATTAAAGTTTCTGTGTGTATGTCCACTGGGGATCCAGAGTGAGATACACAAGTGGTCCTGGTACCTCCATAGACTGGACACT
Source organism: Myotis brandtii (assembly GCF_000412655.1). Lineage (NCBI taxonomy): Eukaryota > Metazoa > Chordata > Mammalia > Chiroptera > Vespertilionidae > Myotis > Myotis brandtii. The sequence goes on along the minus strand of NW_005370042.1, from coordinate 1,078,017 downwards.
GTGGGCACAGCGCTGTCATCCACACAGCACCTGGCGCAGGTAGAGCAGCAGTGCTCTCCTTCGTACATCGGAGGAAACAGACTCAGGCTGGTAAATGGCTTGCCCAAGGAGCAACCTTGAAATTATGTCCAGGATTTTGGACTTAATATCCAATGTTAATTTTCTGTGGTATCATTGTTCTATGTCCTGGGAATAGTAGAAAAAAACATAATTTGGTCTTTAGCACAGATTCTAGATACCTGAATTGTAACCCTATTACTGATAATGATAAAATGATATTTTGGATAATTTTGAGAATTTTCTCTGAGCCAAGTGAGTTAGTGAACATCAGCCCTGAGTCAGAGTAGAGCAGGCAAAAACAGCTATAAAATAAAAAGGTAAAAGCCAGGCATACAATTAATTTTTTAGGCACATTATTTAACCTCTCCAATTCTCCCTTAAAACAGGTTATCTGCTGTGCTATGGTAACAATGATCTCATAAACAAATTAAGAAGATTAAATCACGAATATGTACACAGGCAAAGTGTAGGGCCTGAGAATTTAAATTCTCAGTATGAATGAGGCATTTCCTTTCATTAGTAATGTTTACAGAGATTCTAGCTTGAGTTCCTGAAAGAATAGTCCCTTGAGAAACGCGTGGCTTTGACAAAGTTGTCCTTCCATGTAAGGAAAGGTGTGGGGCCAGGAGGGGGCAGCAGAGCTCCAGTCCCAAGTTCAGAGTCTGGGAGCCACTTCTTGAAGGTTTCACAGCTGCAGGTGAGACAGACCCTGGAGCTTTCCTGGGTGAGAAAGGACAGAAGAGCTAAAGCTGTAGTGAATCTGCTTACACAGCTACAAGCTAAGGGTTGACGAAGTAGACACCCAAACCAAAGACGGGAAAGCCAACAGGAATAAAAGCAGTGTTAGCTAAGCCACATAGAGTTGCACAGTATGATCATGAAAATAGTTACCAAGGAGTGGGACCAAAACTGAAACTGATGTGATCAGATTCTGAGTTCTTGGGCAGAAGACTTTGGTCGCATTGGAAGAGCTCATAACTGCTTCTAAAATAGGGCATGGCTTCTTCATTGTCCAACGTGTCTGAGCCCCTCAAGCCAGTGGGCCTGGGACAGGTGCTTCGGGTCAGGAGTGGACATTGCACTCACTGCAGCATGAGCAGTGACATTGGGCAAGAAGTTGAGACCCTCGAGGAGAAGGTCCGTTTCTGAGACTTTGCCTTCCCTGTGCATGAGACACTAGAGACTTTCCTGCTGGACAGAAGAATCTAGTATTATAACAATTTTAATATATTCACTTCCTTAATGAGTTCCCAGAATAACTGGTCTTTTGTTGACACAATGGAGACCTCGACAGTAACACATGCAATAGGACAAGGCTAAGAATGCCAACTTGAGCTATGACAAGGCCGCACAACAATTGTTTGGGGAATGCTGGGTGACCACATTTACCTACTTCTAGAAATACAGAAGCTAAAGGGTAGACAAACCTCTTCTGTAGGGGCATAAGTTGTGTTGGGAGAGGGCTCAGAATGAGAGGTAGGAAAGTTATCTTCAGAAAAAACTTTAACCTTCTCTGGAATATGAAGACCTTGTCTTCATTTATGAAAAATATTTTGAGTTACTGCTTTCTTAAATACCCTTGCACATTCAAGACCATGGCTTCTTACTCAAGAGGACCTCCAGCACCCCCAGTAGCTCTTCCACTTCCAGGAAAGATGTTACAGCTCAGGTCTCAAGCCACTGCATGCCCAGAGTGATCATAACTGGTCACATGCTCCCATCCAGGCTCTATTAGCCTGAGGTCCTTCTGCTCTTAGCTCTAGAGAGGTGTTACACTCGAATCATGTTCCTCCGAAGCTCCTGTGCTGCAGTCCTAGCTCCCTGTACCACAGAAACTGCCCTTGCTTAGGAAAAGGTTGTTGAGGATGTCATGGGTGAGGATGAGGTCATGAGATAAGACCCTGATCCCATGTGGCTGGTGTTCTTACACAGAGGGGAGTTTCAGACATGGAGGCAGACTAGCAGGTGGGGAAAATTCCATTGGAGTTCTGCTGCATAGCCAACCACACCTAGAAGCTGGAAGAGGCCTGGGGTGGGTCCTTCCCTCGGTCTTTAATGGGAACACGGCCCTGCTGGCACCTCCATCTCCAACTTGTCTTCAGAACTGCGAGAAAGTGCACTTCTGCTGTTTAAGACCCTGTGTGTGGTGCTCAGTCAAGGGAGCACGTGGCTCTGCAGAGTGCACTGTGGGTCCCCAGCGTCCTGTTTCTCAGGATAGCAATCCCAACAGGACTCTCTCTCTGAAGAAATTGCTCCTTGTCACTGAAATGACACCAGGAATATAACCTTTCGAATTTAATTTCCACTTTTCTCTTCTCACCACCAAGACAATATTCAGTTCCGTCTAGACTCCTTTCAAGGTTAAATTCACAGCTTAATTAATACTGTTGTGAATAGTGAATATAAAAATTTAAGTGAGGAGATGTGTCCTAACTGATCAGAGGGAATGGTGTGATGAATGGATGAAAGAATAGTCGTCACCAACACAGGCGATTATGGCAAAGTGTCTCCTCAGCATCCCAGGCCGCCAGCTCTGCTGGGCCATTCCAGGAGGGGAGGCCCAGGTGGCCTTAAATCCGCCGCAAGTCCTCCCAGTGCCTGTGTACTTGTCGCCTGCACTCTGTGTGGATTCTTTCACAAACCTGTCTTCCACATCTCATCCGTGACCTTGGACTTGTACATCACCACTTTAGGATAACATGGAAAATACAATTGAATGTCCTAAAGATAACTTTCAAGAATTGTGCATGTGAGAATGAAGATAATGAGAAATTCAGAACCCAGCAAGACAGTTATCTGCAATTTAGGAATACATAGATACATAGCTATTGGAATCAAATATTGAATTATAAAATGTTAACTCAACTTGTGAAAGTTAACATATTATCTATGGCCTGTGACTGCTCAGGTAGCAGAGTGAACATGAAAGATGGTCAGCGTAGCGCTCCGTGGGGGTGATCACCCGGCACTCGCAGCCCTCGATGACCTGTCGCTGGCGGCTCAGTGTCTCCAGGGCATTGGGAGGCGGCCAACAGCTGAGCTGATAGTGTTTCCTTCTGGGTCAGTGTCTTCTGGGGCGGGCAGGTTAGAGCTGAAAACAGAAGTGAGAAGTAAATCAGACCTAAGATAGTCACACTTTGGCGTTAGGGTTAGGCATATTATACGTAATTGCCATTTTAAATATTTGTAATGGTTAAGAGAATTTGGCATATTAGACTGAGACTTTGTTAGATTAACATTTACAATTTAAAATGCACAACTGATTTTAGAAGTGTGATGTCAAGGTGAAAAATATAAAGGAATTGGCTAAAGGTTTGCCAACACCCTAACCTCTATTGGGGTAATCCAACTAATTTGACTACATTTATAAGTTTAATTTACTAGATTCTCAAAAGTTATTTTTGGGCTCTTTGAAGGTGTGGCTTGTTACATCACACATTTGAAGGCCATAAAAATAGCTATCACACTTTTAAGTGGATTTAAGTTGGGTTGTAAAGATTTCTGAGGGGCTTTAGTTTGTTTGTTTTGAGTTAATAAAACACCATTGGGTTGTAAAGATTTCTGAGGGGCTTTAGTTTGTTTTGAGTTAATAAAACACCGAAAAAGTGAAGATGATTGTCTTTTTAGTTAGATGATCTAGCAGAATAACACGATTTGTACATTAAAATTATGTTGTAAGTCTTCTTCTATGTTTCTTTAACAAACTGAATATTAACTTTCAACTGAAGAACCTGTAAGTAGTGCTCCAAGGAGCACACCATCCTAAGCATCCTGAAGCGAAGCAGCAGCCGAGTGGCATTAGGAAGTGAGGGTGTGGGCCTGGCGGTTCCCGAGATCCTGCTGACCTTCCGGCTACGTGGGATTCTCAGACAGCTGGGGGGACGCCGTGGTCAGGCCAGGGTCTGCCTGTGACAGTTTGGAGTCCCTAAGCGCACCCGTCCCAGCACCTCCTGGGCAGTGGCCCTGCAGGTCTTGTGTTTGGACTCTAACAGCGAGGACTGCTGCTTTTGGAAAAGGTACTTGTCTCGGCCTCAGTGCCCTCTGGCAAGATCTCTATTCTTTGTGCTCTAAATGTCGTTTTGAACAAATATTACACAGCTTTCTGAAGTGATATTGTCAAATTAATGAGATTATCTTTTTTTGTGGTATAAGAAAGAAAAGATTTTACTCTTTTCTGTATTGTGTACCAAACAGACATCTAACACTCCTACTAAGGGGGAAAGGGAAGGCGTTGGCATCAATCATTACTAGAACCCGGGAGCGTGAGTTCAGCCACATTTTGTTCCTTGTGCTTCTTAGACCTCGGGAGTCTGGCAGATCATCCGCACGGGGCTTCTCTGTACAGTTCTGCTTCTGGAATGAACGCGCTTTCTGACTGATGGGAAGCTCCTTTATCTGTACCTTCTACTGTGTCTGCCAAATGCATCACTCGGATCCACAATCGACGTGGTGTCTGGCACCACCCGTGCAGTTCTTGTGGCTCAGGTGGGTTTGTGTAAGTACTTTACTTGCTCTCGATGGTTTCAAAATTGAGTAAGAGGTGCACCGTGTATGTCAGAATGGGTTCTTTTCGCACTCTGGGCTTTGTTTTGTTTGTGGTTCATCTTCCTGTCCTTGCTAATGTGCCACCTTCCCCTGGCCGGCTCTCTGTGCAGCGGGGAGCCCAGGGGAAGAGTGTGGGTTTTGGCCACGGAATGGAAACACTGGCCAAGGATTGACATTTGACTGGCTCATGAGACATGCTTCTGATCAAATTCATTATTTCAGCCTGGACACATTTTGAAAGAAATTGGACATAATAATCACGCAGTGCGCATATCCAGGTAGCTGAGGGAAATTTCTTTCCTTCTACTTTGTGTTTGCCCAAGAATTTTATAAATACGGCTTAATCACAGATCACAAAATTACAGCGATGGAGATTGTACAAAGTCGTTTTCAAATCGGCTGCCAAGAGAAGTCTTTTCAGCCTCGTTTTTAGGCCTTCATGAATCCGTGATTCTTTATCTTTGTGTCCAACCTTCTAGTTCCGTGCCTGGTTCAAGACACTATAAACATTGGGGAAGTGAGTGAACGAATGAGCTGCCTTTTACTGTTTGTCAACAACCATAGAGATTTCTGGTCTTGGGTGGCTTCTGCGGGTCATGGCTTAGACTCGGCTTAGCTGGGGGTTCTGGCTCAGAGTCTCTTCTGAGGTTACGTCATGATGTCAGCATCTCCCCTTAGGACCTGTGTGTGCTCATGTCATAGAAGCTGGCTTCCCCTTGAGCACATGATCCCAAAGACATCGAGGCATACGCTGCGATATCTTTATGATCTAACCTAGGAAACCACACACTGTCATTGCCAAAGTACCTGTGGGTTACAGAGGCCAGTCCTAGGCACATAATACACGGGGCACCCACGGACATGCAGCCAGGAGGCAGGGATGCGGGGGCCGTCCTGGAGGCTGGCTAATGCATCTTTACAGACACTTCCTACTCAACAAAAGTTCCCACATTTGTCAACTCATTTTCTCATCTAGCTGATCTATCATGTTAGAATGAAGCAACTGTGGCATGAAGAAAGTTAGTCAATTTATTATTCTCAGGAGTCAAGAACTATATTCTTAACAAGCTGGAAATATAGCATGGGCAAAAGCAGGTTTACATTTGTTTGTATGGAAAATAATACAATGATAATAAATAATAATACAAGAATAAACTCTGGCCCTGGCTGGTTGCTCTGTGGTTAGAGCGTTGTCGGCCCAAGGACTGAAGGGACACAGGTTCGATTCCCAGTAAAGGGCATGTACCTCAGTTGTGGGTTCGATTCCCAGCCCCTGTCGGGGCTCCTGCGGAAGGCAACCAATTCATGTGTCTCTCTCACATTGATGTTTCTCTCTCTCTGCCCCCTTCTACTCTGTCTGAAAATCAATGGAGAAAATATCCTCGGGTGAGGATTTTTAAAAAGAATAGTAAAATAAACTGTTTCATGTACTCACAACTGTCATCCCACTTTTGCCCCACCCTGTGCACAGCGAGCTGGAGAAGGATGTTAACAAATGTGTGTCTCTAATTTTCCCTGCGTGTTTTCCAGATCCCTGGCTGTAAACGCTGATGTGGTATAAAACACGAGCCATCTTATCAATCTGAGATTAGCCTAGTTAGTGCCTGAGCTTTCATAGGAATGAAACCACCTCAGTTAACATCAGTAAATCCCTTTAGCTTAAGTGCAAGAAGTCAATCACAGAAAAATCACAAAGCATAAAGCCACCCCTAAAATAACACTGCCGGTCTGATGTCTGTGGAGAGAGCAGGAAGCGGAAGGGAGAGGCACTCTCCGAAAGCACCCACCTCTCCCGACAAAACAGATGCCAAGAAGGAATCACCTGCGCGTTTACGCTAGAAAGGCTAGAACCTTAAGAAAGTGCAAAGCAATTTCTATAAAACTAAGGTCATCACATTCCAGGGTAAAAAGGATCACTAAGTTGAGGCCAACTTTACTGAGTGATACAGGTGGCCGGCCAGGGGGCACCAAACTCTGAACATTTAGGAAAAACACACAATTAAACATTACGTCTGTGGTTTTGATTTTATTTCTTTTAACTTTTGTTTTATGTGGATTTTCTTTTGTGACTTGTTTTGATTTTTAGTGGGAGTACATCTGCCCCCTTCTGTGTGGGAATGTTAGCAAGATGGTAGGAGTTACACACTCAGGAATCCACACTTCGTGGGAGTGAATTATTCAGGATGGAGGAAGTGACTGTGTCCCATAAATTCAGTTTAGCTAGTGCTGGGTGACCTGTATTTGGGAAGAAGTCTTCCATCACAGATGCAGGGAAGGGAAAAAAGGGCTCCCTGGTTTTCTCCGTTTAAGTGCCAGGCACTGTGCGACACAGCCTACTTTTGTTACCACCTTTCATCTGCACAGAAAATGGATGAGAGGTAAGCTGAAATGCAGAGAGGCTGAGGGAGTCCAAGGTCAAGGGGATTGATTGCTTGTGGGAAATAACTAAGAAATGGTGGATGCAGAATCTTGTCTGACTACTGAGCTTTCTGGATGCTGTCTCCATGCTGCTCCATGCTGACTCCTGCTGTCTCCATGCTGTCTCCATGCTGCTCCATGCTGTCTCCTGCTGTCTCCATGCTGCTCCATGCTGTCTCCATGCTGCCCCATGCTGTCTCCATGCTTCTCCATGCTGTCTCCATACTGCTCCATGCTGCTCCATGCTGTCTCCAGGCTGTGTCCATGCTGTCTCCATGCTGCTCCATGCTGACTCCATGCTGGCTCCATGCTGTGTCCATGCTGTCCCTATACTCTCTTCATGCTGTTTCCATGCTGCTCCATGCTGTCTCCATGCTGCTCCATGCTGTCTCCATGCTGCTCAGTGCTGTCTCCATGATGTCTCCAGGCTGCTCCATGTTGTCTCTCAGGGAAAATAAGGTTTTGGGAACTCTTCCATTCTGACTTCAACTGAAGACTGAAGCAGGAAGTCCAATTCTTTTACCAGGAACCATAGAATTTGGAAAGGGTTGGAGAAGTAGAAAATGGTAGCCAAGGTATGCCACATTACATTAAAAAGTATCAAAATTTGCCCTGCTAGAGTGGCTCAGTGGTTGAGCATTGACCTATGAAACAGAAGGCCACAGTTCAATTCCCAGTCAGAGCACATGCCCAGGTTGTAGGCTCCATCCCCAGTCTGGGGCATGCTGGAGGCAGCTGATCAATGATTTTTTCCATCATTGATGTTGTTCATCTTTCTCTATCCCTCTCTCTTCCTCTCTAAAATCAATAAAAAATATTTTTTAAAAAGGAACAAAACTTGATCAAATTTTCTAACAATTCCATGCTTCAGAAAATGATAAAGATCCCTCTTAGATCAACGCGATCATATTTTCAGTGACTTACAGGTAGAGGGGCAGATCCCACTCCACTTGAGTGATTAGTATTCACTCTCCTCTTCCTGCTGTTATGGGTTTAGTCTGGCACGATTGCTCTAACGCTATTGGACCAGAATTCCCTTCCTGCATTGTGCTCAGATTTACATTTGTGTTGATTTCTGTTGGCCCGATGACCAGGCATGGCCCCTGTCCCTCATCAGCCATCCCCTCGAATGCAGCCTGCTCCACTTAAGTGATTAGTATTCACTCTCCTCTTCCTGCTGTCATGGGTTTAGTCTGGCACGATTGCTCTAATGCTATTGGACCAGAATTCCCTTCCTGCATTGTGCTCAGATTTACATTTGTGTTGATTTCTGTTGGCCCGATGACCAGGCATGGCCCCTGTCCCTCATCAGCCATCCCCTTGAATGCAGCCTGAGAAGCCCTTGAGCCTTGTAGGAAATCAGTGTCCACCTCACCCGATTAGGGACATTGACATGACAGCTCTCTAATTTCCTGGGGGCAGTGTGCTAAGGGGGAGAGCACTATCTAAAGAGCATCGCTAAGAAATAGACACCAGATCTCTCCTCCTCCAATGTCCTCTTTGTGAGAAAGAGCCGGGCAGGAACTCAAGCCCCTGTGGTCTCAGGCCAGGCTCTGCAATTTGCCAGCTTCTTTCCGCCTCTTGCTCACGCATGGCCTTACTGCCACCAAGTTCTTGGCTCAGTGACTGCAAGTTTCAAGACACTCAGGGCCTCCTAAGCTCTTTTCAATCTTCCGTTTGCTTTCGAGTGATCAATGCGCATGTATTTTACCCTTCAGTCTAAGTGATTCATTGTTCAATTAACATTCTTGGCTTCTATAAATTACCCCTCAATTAGGTTTTGTGTCGGGTGAGTGGTTTCACCCTGGCGGCCTCCAGGGTCGGCCTCACCGCAGCGGCTCTCTGTGTGTGCGGGTAGCTCTGCTTCCCCGACCCTTGAGCATCCCCACGCTCTGTCCTCAGGCCGGTGCTCCTGCGGCCACAGGGGGCGAGGGTGCAGTGGAGACAGCGGGTGGCCCCTGGCGCCGATTTTCAGTCCTCGGATGCGTTACCACGTGAAGCTTCGTGAACTATGGGGCTCTGTCCTATGGAATACAGACCTTGTCACCACCGCTTAACCATGGCAGGCATGACAACCTAGAGAGAGAGGAGGGGGCCTCTTCCTGCACTTGTGAGAGTGGTCGGATGGGGGAGTCAGGCCGCTGTGTGGGGACCTGGTGTCCAGCCCAGGTTCGTCCTCCTCACTGTAGTCCTCTCACCGTGTAAAGTGCCTACGAACTACCTGGCGGCCTGTATGCTGGGGTGGGGCTGAGATTCAGAATTTTCTGCAAGTTCCTAGGTGATGTGGATGCTGGTCCACACTTAGAGTAGCAAGAACTGGCTAACCAAGGTTGAGGGGGCCCTTGTTCTTTCTGAGTTTTTTGGTTTTTTTTTCCCATTCACAAAATAACATGGTTGGACTAAATAGTGCAAGGAACCTCATCAATCTCACAATGTCTTCCATTGCACAGCCCTCGGGACCTCTATTCAGATATGGGAAACTATATCCTGTGGTGATTTTGTCGTTAATTTACTTAAAAAGAGAATTTGGTCTCTTATTTCTTTCCATGGCCCCGATGAAGTTTGAATCACAGTTAAGAAAATCTTTGAGATTCATTGAGGTTTTTTTTTTGTTTTTTGTTTTTTTAAATTAAACTAAAGCATTACTTTCTGATAAAAACATACTAAGAAAATGTTGAATGTTTATATAGCAAGTGATTTGTATATACATATGATCTTTATTTTTAAGAATATAGTACTTATCCATGAATATATATACTAGAGGCCCGGGGCACAAAAATTTGTGCACTTGGTGGGGAGGGGGTGTCCCTCAGCCCAGCGTATGCCCTCTCGCAGTCTGGGACCCCTCAGGGGATGACCACCTGCTGGCTTAGGCCTGCTCCCTGGGGGATTGGGCCTAAGATGGCAATCAGACATCCCTCTGGCAGCCC
>NW_005370042.1:1065598-1067128 GCF_000412655.1 Myotis brandtii | reverse complement strand
GCCTGGCTGCCGACCGCCATCTTGGTTGGCAGTTAATTTGCATATTGCCCTGATTAGCCAATGGGAAGCATGTCGGAGGTACGGTTAATTACCCTTTTTGTCTTTTATTAGATAGGATATGTATTAAACCTCACCTGAAGATAGTTTTTCATTGATTTTCAGAGAGAGTGGAAAGTGGGGGTGGGGGTGGGGAGAAGGGAGAAACATTGCTATGAGAAAGACACATGGGTTGGTTGCCTCCCACAGAAGCCCTGACCCTGGCTGGGGATCAAACCTGAGACTCTCCGGTCTGTGGGCCCAGGCTCTAACCACTGAGCAAACTTTCTAGGGCTATATATATATATATATATCTAACAAAAAGGTAAATATACATATACATGCATCTATGAGAGTATATAAGTGAATATATACTTTTGCTTTTGTTAGTTATTTTTAACATCTTTTTATGGGAAGCTACATAAGTCTAAAAATGCAAAATGAACCTATATGCCAATCACTGAACTTTAAAAATATTAGTATATTTAGGAGGGTTGGATTATTTTCAAGTGAAAGCCAAATATAATAACATTAGTGAATACTACTCTAACACCACATTATGCTAATGCACTAATTACAACATTAGACATCTTTCACCAAGACCATCGCTCTGTTATGATAGTGCAGCATGTGTGAGTCTGTGCATAGTGTGCGTGGGCCCAGTGCCGTGAGCCCAGTGCTGTGGGTCCAGTGCCGTGGGCTCTGTGCTGTGGTCTCAGTGCCGTGGGTCCAGTGCCGTGGGCCCAGTGCTGTGGGTCCAGTGCCGTGGGTCCAGTGCTGTGGGTCCAGTGCCATGGGTCCAGTGCTGTGAGCCCAGTGCCGTGGGCCCAGTGCCATGAGCCCAGTGCCGTGGGTCCAGTGCCGTGGGTCCAGTGCCATGAACCTGGTGCCGTGGGTCCAGTGCCGTGAGCCCAGTGCCGTGGGTCCAGTGCCGTGGGTCCAGTGCAATGAGCCCAGTGCTGTGGGCCCAGTGCTGTGGGTCCAGTGCCATGAGCCCAGTGCCATGAGCCCAGTGCTGTGGCCCAGTGCCGTGGGCCCAGTGCCGTTGGTCCAGTGCCGTGAGCCCAGTGCTGTGGGTCCAGTGCCGTTGGTTCAGTGCTGTGGACCCAGTGCCGTGAGCCCAGTGCCGTGGGTCCAGTGCCGTGAGCCCAGTGCCGTGGGTCCAGTGCCGTTGGTCCAGTGCCGTGAGCCCAGTGCTGTGGGTCCAGTGCCATTGGTTCAGTGCTGTGGGCCCAGTGCCGTTGGTCCAGTGCCGTGAGCCCAGTGCTGTGGGTCCAGTGCCGTTGGTTCAGTGCTGTGGGCCCAGTGCCGTGGGCCCAGTGCCGTTGGTCCAGTGCCGTGAGCCCAGTGCTGTGGGTCCAGTGCCGTTGGTTCAGTGCTGTGGGCCCAGTGCCGTGGGCCCAGTGCCGTTGGTCCAGTGCCGTGAGCCCAGTGCTGTGGGTCCAGTGCCGTTGGTTCAGTGCTGTGGGCCCAGTGCCGTGGGTCCAGTGCCGT
>NW_005370042.1:1064089-1064505 GCF_000412655.1 Myotis brandtii | reverse complement strand
CCAGTGCCGTTGGTTCAGTGCTGTGGGCCCAGTGCCGTGGGTCCAGTGCCATTGGTCCAGTGCTGTGAGCCCAGTGCTGTGGGCCCAGTGCCGTTGGTTCAGTGCTGTGGGCCCAGTGCCGTGGGTCCAGTGCCGTGAGCCCAGTGCTGTGGGTCCAGTGTCGTTGGTTCAGTGCCGTGGGTCCAGTGCTGTGGGTCCAGTGTTGTTGGTTCAGTGCCGTGGGTCCAGTGCCGTGGGCCCAGTGCTGTGGGCCCAGTGCCGTTGGTCCAGTGCCGTGAGCCCAGTGCTGTGGGTCCAGTGCCGTTGGTTCAGTGCTGTGGGCCCAGTGCCGTGGGTCCAGTGCCGTGAGCCCAGTGCTGTGGGTCCAGTGCCGTTGGTTCAGTGCTGTGGGCCCAGTGCCGTGGGTCCAGTGCCGT
>NW_005370042.1:1024812-1063507 GCF_000412655.1 Myotis brandtii | reverse complement strand
AGTGCCTTGGGCCCAGTGCCGTGGGCCCAGTGCTGTGCTGAGGTGTTCAACAACTGCTCGTAAAAACAGCACCGACACCGAGGCTGTGCTCGTTGACAGTTCCTCGGTTGTAAATACTTCCACTGAGGCCAGTTTCAGGCCAGAAACTTAACATTATCGAACGTGGATTTGTAAGGAGAGGCTCACTGCTGTTCCCGGGAGACAGAAGAGCTGACTCCAGCACACCACCCTGTAAATCTGCCCGTTTAATTGCATGGTTTGGGCACATAAATGCTTGTTTCCCTCTGCAACGCAAATATTACACTGAGGGTGATTCTGACCATGGAATGGACATCTTATTTCTGTAAATATTTTAATTTATGGCAGCAAGTTACCAAAGTATTTCTGCCAGTTGCTTGCATGGTAGGTGTGGAATATGTCAGGAGTAAGGATTTCTTAATTAAATTAAACCATCTCATACATCCCTTTCATGGCACCTTGTACCAGTGGGCACTCCATAAAAATTTGTCCAGTGAACAAAGGAAATATGGCAATATGTAAATGAAGTTATTATTATGCAAACATACATATTCTTTTTCATGTTTAATTGAGGCTAGGGAATTGGATATCTTATTTAACATGAGGTTCTTAAGCTATAGAGGTGATTTATATTCAAACTCTGAAATGCCTAGGGCTGTTCTGCTTTCAGGCCTGTGAGTGATCTCAAACCAAGAGATGGAAATCCAGGGGGTGATGGTAAATAATGCATGAGTGATATAATTTTATTGTGTATCTCATTAGTGAAATGCGGCAGGAGACAGTAATGTTAAAAAAGAAAGAGAAAGAAATCTTTCTTTTCTGAGACACCATTTTTCAGCATCATCACATTTAAACAGTCAGTTTTCCGACAACCTGTCGGGCAGTCATGTGAAGTTATAACACAGTACAGACAGTTGCTATTCTGTGGATCAAAAGGAAAATCACAAACCTCATCTCTAATTCAAGCTTCAGTCTCTTTCTCTCTCTTTATTTCCCCTCTTTTTAATCTTCTGCAACAAACAATTTCAAATCTCTTCACCCTAATAAAATGTAAATTACCTCTCGGGTTCAAAGTTATTAGAACAGTTTTATTAGCTGTTGCGCCGTGCACCGTTCTGGCAGGGAACAGGTTATAAAAAGTAATCATCTTTTCTTTATCTCCTGGCTTCCATCTATCACTAATGGTCTACATCGCCTCATCTTACAGACCAGCATTTCTTCATAAACAAAGATGTGATCAGGTGCAGATGTGGCTGAGTGTCCTAAAAAGCCAATATATCAATTTTGATGCATTTTGCAGCCTACAATTTCATGCCTAACACTTGGCACTGTAACCATGGTATCTGCAGTCAGATGCCAAATCCAGAAACATCACACAGGAGGATATTTCTTAGGTCTGTTATGCACAGTCAAGAACTCGAAAGGGGAGAAATTGTGAGAGCATGAAAGACTGCGTACAATAAATATACTTCTCATATTCTAAACATATTCACCTTAGGGAATTTGTTATTTGAAGTTCTTACCAGAACAACAGCGAGAAGCAAGTTAGTATACGCTGTATATGATCCTTGTTGTGTGTTTTTTTTAATAATTTCTCTTCAAATAAAAATATATTAGCTGGGTTTTTGCATGTCTTTTCAAAGAGATACTGTGATAAATAGCTAGTAGATTTTGATGTAAACACACACACTCATAAACATTTAAATCTAAAATTTTTGAAATAATATTAACATTTCTAGATGTGAAAAGTCCCAGTGTGTTGATTAGATTCTGTGGTGGACCTCTATTTTTATTTTAATTTTTGTTGCTCAGCATCTTGTTTGCCCTTCGTAACAACTTCCCAATCTACATTTTAGAATCTCTTCCACTCACTGTGTGGCACGCTGGTGGAGAAGTTAATGTAAGTGTACTACCTGCAAGCAACAGAAACCAGAAGTGTTCCTGCAAAGCCCTTCAGCCAAATATATCACTGTCCTGCCTTCCCCACAATTAAACGTGCAGGGTGCCAACACTATATTCTGATTTTGAGCAATAAGACATTTTCTCTCAGGAATTATGAATATTCATCCAAGAGATTAAAATGTAGACCAGTATTATTGTTGTTCATTTCCGTTTCCTCTTTTTCCTAGTTAAGACTTGTGTCTTAATTTTTATAGTAATCAAAAGATCCGTCACGGACTCAACCGGATGCCATTGACTCAAGAGGAGATTTAACTACTTCCTTAGGGAGGAAAAAAAAAAGCTGCCTTGTGATTTAAAATAATTTTTACCAATTTCTTTCATTTTCCCATTATGGATGTGTATTATAGTAGAAAACAAAAGAGAGCATCATGCGTCCCAGATGACAGCTCTCTGGTGCAGCCACCTGGAGACAGGTCTGTCTGGGGGCTATCAGTGGAGTGAGCCACCCTGGAGCTGGTCCAGGTGCCAGGCCCTTGCAGGCGCAGAGGCTGGGCTGTGAGAACTGTGCCACCCACTTCATGTTCACATGCTCAGCCGACAACCTCCTGAGCCACGTTCTCTGAAACCCTATATGAACACAGGCTTCCAGAAAAGGAAAGAACATATTCTTTACGAGAAGTCATATTATTCGTTGGAAAGAAAGCACCTTTTTTGTTTGTTTGTTTGTTTGTTTTTAAAATGGCTGAAAGTTCTGCATTCTAAGCTGTTCCTGGTTCAGTAGTCTCGTTTCACCTTGGGTGAGTCACTCACTTCACCTGTAATGAAATCCAGGCTAATTACCCACATGGCAATGCACTTAGCCCATGAGGTAAAGAACTTTGCATTTTCTAGTTAAAGTGAAATATGTCGTATAATTAAACAATAATACAATGATGATTAATCATTTTTCACAATTCAATTATGTAATGTGTATAATTAATCATTGTAATTTAAAAGGTATAATAAGCAAACAGAATAATTATGGATAATGGAACATGAGGTACAGGTTAAAAGGTATATATTAAAATCACGCTTAAGTATCCTGGAAAAATTATTAAATGATATTACTAAATATGCCTCTAATGTAATTAGTCTCAGGGCTTCACGGCAGGCTTTTTTCTCCCTGGGCACCAGGCAAGGGAGCTTTCTCTTGTTTTCTTTATCTCCTTTCTCCAGCTGAGTGTATGGTTTCATGTGCTCTGCATTTCCAGTCAAGTATTCTAAAATGGGGACAGAAAGAGATCTGAGACTTTTGGAAGGACAGACAGGGTCAGCTCTCCTGGTGGAATCTTTAATGCTTGTCTTCGTTTGAACAAACTATTTAAATGTATACAGTTTCTATCACACCAATACCTAACCTCCAATTGCCTGATTTGGGGGCAATTAAATTATCCACACAATGTCAAGGAAAGGTTAGATTTTTAAAAAATTAACTTCTGCAAAAGGGAGGTGTTCAATGCAAGGATGTGATCCAATGTTATCTGTGGTTCTTGCTGCTTGATATCAAAGTGGCAACTCTCACCTCTGTCCTGGTAACAGGAGAAGGGATATCTGCCTATTCATTAATTTATTTATTCACTTAGGAAAATATATGGGTTGTGTCCATACTTCATGTACACTTCCAGTGGGTGAAATCTACAACTACAAAATACCCCCGTGGCTGCTATCCAATGCCTTCTGTGAACATAAAAATAACCATTGAAAAATAACCAACGTAAATAATTTTTGTGAGTTTATTTCAGCCAAACTGTCGACATACGCTGGGAAGCAGAATCTCAACAAATTGAGATAATGCTCCGGAGAATGGCGGGTTACATCTATATTTATACATTGCAATTAAAGGAAGGGACATAGTGAATTACATGAAATCCACTGGTGATAGATTAGAGAAGTGGGAGAAAGCAAAGCAGGGAAACCTCTGGGATTGAATAAAAAGTAAAATGATAGACACATACTTAGGTGGGGGCAGGAACAATTAACACGATAACAATGAAGAAATTTGTGGTCTCTGTCCTGGCACCCAGCACATTAGGTTGTGCCCCAAGGGGTCCAGAAAAAGGGAAGTTACAAGTTACCGAGACATTTCAAGGGTATGTTATCTTAGATGCAAAAAGACAGACAGGCTCAGTGAAGGTAAAGGTTGACCTTGTCAGTGAAGATACCAGCCAGGACATAACTACACACTATAACTGCTTTTAGTTGCAGTTTAATTTCAGACCATCCTTTGTGGTTGCTTTAGGTCTGAGTTTGCAAGACGGCCATGCTGGCCTCCCCTGGGCTTGTCAGGTTAGTATGTGGCCCCTTTCGTCCACACTTCTCTGTTAGGAAGATGAGTTCCTGGTGTCCCAAAGTGAAGCTCAGGCATTTTCAATAGCATTTACTGAAAGAAAAAAAAAAGATAATACACTGAGCCTAATCTGCTCAATTAAGTCTACTTTGAGATTTTTAAAAAGTTTATTTCAAGAAATTAACATCTTTCCATTGGAAAAGACATTCCAGGTTCCAGAAAAATGACTGAGAGTTTAATTTTGGGATACAGCTCACTTGTAAGTTGAGGCCTGGCTATTCTAAGAAATAGACCCAAGGATCATCATGTGATGGCAGGGACAATAAAGAGATGTCAATGCATTTTTCTGCTTTAGTGCCCTAAAGAGCATGAGACTTAAATTGAGAGCTGTGCTTCATTAAATCACTACACAAACAAAATTTTGAAAAGCAGTGTCATTTGTCATGCCTTTAGGGAGTTATTCCTCAACCCCACTCTTGTAAATAACTCCCAGCAACATCAGCAGGAATTAGCAGATGTGTGGAGAAGCACATTAGCCATAGGCGATGACAGGGCCCTGGCTGGGGGTTGCCATTGTGGGTCCTGCTGCAGCATGGCTTCAGGCTGGAGGTGGAGCTGGAGTCTGGGTGAGAACTGACCAGGCACCTACCAGAGGCATTAGTGTGGCTCCCCAGTGTGTATGTGGTGTTTGTCCTGTGTGCAGTGAGGAGGGGAGGGAAGGACGAAGGAGCCGAGAAGCTGAGAAAGGTGATGGGGCCAAAGCAGATTGCGCCGCATACACAGGGCTGCAGAGAATGCACTGATCTTTCACCCGCTGCTGCTCGCTCTGCCACTGGAGTGGTTGTCAATAAAGTGACAGGGGCAGAAACCGAATGTTGGGGAACCAGCTAGAACGGCAGGAATGTTAATCCTGCTCTGTTAACCGTGATTGTTTTGTTCTGATTAAAGAAGGCACAGTCTGACCTGGCCGGCAGCCACACTCAGGACTTGGGAGCTCACCTGGAGATGCGGCCCATCCTCCCCCTTTGGAGCTGCCTGTTAGCGTGGAGAGATGAACGGCTTTGCTGCAGGAACCAGAGCCAGAAACCAGAATGCCAGCCCCTTTCAAGACCACAGCCCTTTACATCCCTGTTAACTGCCCATGTGCCCTTTTGCCTACTTCCTCATGTAATCTTTGTCCTTCTACCAATATAAGCTGCTGGCTTATGGTAGGGTGCAGAGCAGATTTTTGTGGATGACCTGCTGTTCTCCAAGACTGCAGGCAGTATTGGAATAAATGGTCATGTGTGATTCAACCTTGTCTCTGCTTAATTGGCTCAAGTAGCACGGACCCATTGATTGTCTAGTTACAAAAGGAGTTTTCAGTTTGACAGGGGCCAGCATGGTCATGACCGTCATTGACCTATTGTACCTAGAAAACACAAGATTGCACATGGACTAGTTATAACAGCCTAGTTGGGGAAGTCATCCTGAAGATGAATAATAATACAAGGTGTGGATGGTAAATTCCTCCTGGAACTGCTCAGTGAGTGCCCTTACCTTACCTGCTCTGGGGGTCTCGAGCAGGCTGCCCCCTGAGCCAGCTCCACCCTGCACGTGGTGCCTCGGTGAACCCTGAAGGGAGGCTGTCATTACTAGTAGACAGCAGGGTACGACAGGAAACTCCAACGGAGACCTAATACTCAGGAAAGATGTCGAGACATAAAATGTAGGCTTTCAGTGCAGCAGAGGAATTTCTGTGGACAAGAAGCCAGTACCTTTCATGTTGGGCTCCAGGTGGTCATTTTCACTTCTCCAAATTCCATTTTCCTCCCAGTTTATCCTCTGCAACTAAAGGCAGGCTAGCAAATGAATGGGGTTTCATCTCCATTCATTCATTCAGTTTGCAATATGTGATGGTCAGTTTCCTGTCCATTTGGCTAGGCGACAGTCCCCCATTATTCAATCACACACTAATCTTGGTGTTGCTGTGAAGGCGTTTGTAGCCATGATTAAAGTTTATGACTGGTTGACTGTAAGTGAGGAAGATTGCTCTGGCTAAGCAGGGCAGGCCTGACTCAGTTCACTGAAGGGCCTTCAGAGCGCAGCTACAGCTTCCGCTCATGCCCCAGAATTTCAGCCTGCCCTCCCTCGAGGCTGGTTTCAGAGTTTTGACCTGCCTCGCCAGCCCCACAATCATGGGAGCTAGCTCCCTGCAATACATTTGTCAATCTGTATGTCGCACTGGTTTCGTGTCTCTATTGGAACCCCGATCGACATGAAATGCCTTCACAGGCCGATCTGAAGGGGGTGCAATGGAAAGCACTTCAGTGTTTTAGCAGGAGGCTGTTATGTGGAAGGCGGGCTTTCCTGGAAGAGGTCGCACACAGGGTGTGCGGGGAAATGTGTGCTGGAAGCCACCTGACTGGAATGTTGAGTTCATTCAAATGAGAAGTTTGAGGCTCAGTTTTATAGAACCGGACAAGGAGTCTGGGATTCCTGCTGAAAGACACAGGAGCCTGAGGAGCCAGGGTCGCCGTGGACGTGAAAGTCTGTTGAGAAAACCCTGAGGTGGGTGTTGACGGCAGAGGTTTTGGAACCAGGTGCAGACACGTTGCTTTCAGCAGATCCAAGGTGGGAAGAGCCCGTGATGGACAGCGTGGTTCTAGGAAAATGCAGGTTGGCTTAAGGAGCCCAAGACAGGGTCAGACCAAAGGATCTCAGACAAGGATGCTGTAGCCCAGGGGTGGGCAACCTTTTTGTGAGTGCGTGCCCAAACCAGCAAAATCTCTGACTCAAAATTCTTCTGCGTGCCAACCCTAATTTTTTGAGAACATGTTACACAGGGGTTTCCTTCCAGGTATTGAAATGGGCTGTGTTCAAGTAACAACTCCAGACAATCTTCATGTCCTAGGCATGAGGAAGGAAGAGGAGTGATGGACAGAGATAACACCAGGGTTCCCACATCTGTCCTCTCCCATCTCCTGACACTCCATTCTACCTCCAGAACCAGATCAACCCAGGTCCCTCCCTCAACCCCCTTGTCCTGCGTCTCTGTACACACTCCTGAGCCTGCAAAGCCCCCAGGCCCATACCAGTGTAGGAGGCCCAGTGCATGGGCGAGTATCCGCTGTAATCCACGCCGGCATCCAGGGGGTCTGTGGAAAGGGCAGCCTGCAGCAGGGTCCGCAGGACCGCAGTGTGGCCACAGGCAGAGGCCAGGTGGATGGGCGTGCGGCCCTTGAAGTCTCGGCACAGCACAAACGCGTCGTGGTCCAGCAGGGCAGCCAGGCAGTCCTCACAGCCAGTCACTGCCTGGGGTGGGGAGTGCAGTTGAGGAGCCACTCCCTTTCCAATGACCAGTCACTGGGGCTGGCCCAGGAGTGAGAGCCACCTCCAGAGCTCCCATCCTAGTCTTTTTTTTTTTTTTAATTGGGGTGACATTGGTTAATAAAATAATACAGGTTTCAGGTATACAATTCTACAAACACATCATCTGTATGTCTTGTGTGTTTACCACCCCATCCAATCCTAGCCTTTACAACAGTGACTCCAAGTGTTAGTCACCAGCAGCTGCTTCCTTTACTCTCTAAGCCAGTGGTTCTCAACCTTGGCTGCACATTAGAATCACCTGGGAATCTTTTTAAAATCCTGATTTCTGGGCCTCATCCTCCGGAAATTCTGTTTCTTTGTTATGGGATGGGTGGCCCCACCCCATAACAAAGAAACAGAATTTCCAGAGGATGAGGCCCAGAAATCAGGATTTTAAAAAGATTCTCAGGTGATTCTAATGTGCAGCCAAGGTTGAGAACCACTGGGATAGAGGAAGGTGGCATTAAAAAAGAAAATAATAATAATATTTGCAGGAGAATTGCCATAAGAGGAACAAGAAACAGAAACAGTGATCCTCCCAGGATCACAAAATATTTGACCTGTGAGACCAAATGCACACAGATCCCTACATCCCTGTGACTCTTAACAGAGCAATGATGAGCTGTGACTCAAATACACTAACTTCTTAGGCTTGCAAAGAAATTGTAAATATACACTGAGGCAATACATTTAGTGCTTTCTTTCAATCTAATTTTTCTTTGTTTTCTTTCTACATTTTTTTCTGATCAATTTCCCAGCACCACACTGATTAAGACAGTAGCGCTGCAGTACGCTTTCAACAGACTTTCATTACTAGGCTGAGATGTCGTGGTCTGCTTTGTTGTGAGCAATCTAATTTTTCTTTGTTTTCTTTCTACATTTTTTTTCTGATCAATTTTCCAGCACCACACTGATTAAGACAGTAGCGCTGCAGTATGCTTTCAACAGACTTTCATTACTAGGCTGAGATGTCATGGTCTGCTTTGTTGTGAATCACAGTTCTGCCAGCACTTAGAGTCTTGCTTCCTTCCACTTCCAGCTCTTACAGGCCAGGCGGCCAGACTCTGAATGCCCTCTCCTGTGAGCGTGGCCTCAGGTTCTGTCCCTGAAACTATACTATCAGTGGTATGTAACAGGAAAGAGAAAGAGACTCTATTAATCTCAACACATATTTTCCGGGGACTCAGACTACTTTTCACTTGGGATGGGGCTATGGTGTGCGGTAGCTACCTGTGCCCAGGGTGTGTTTGGTGTCAAGCATCAGCTTGGTGCTCCTTCAGAAGGGAATAGGCCTGAAATTTGACAAGAGCGTTGACATTTAATATTGGAAAGAATATGAAAATTGTAAGGCATTAGTTGATGCTATTGAGAAAGAAAGGGGCCTTTAAGGGAAAGGGGTGACTGAATAAAGAGGGTGAAGGAAATAGCTCAAGAATATATATGTGTACCCCATGTCCATGGACAATAATTTGGTAAAGGCTGAGGAAAGGGTAAGCAGGGGAGGGTGGAGGTGGGAAAAGATGGGGGGAAGGGGACTCCTGCAACAATGTCAACATTAAAAATTTTAAAATAAAGATATGGAAATGTTATAAGGTAAACAAAGAAGAGGTTATAAATCTTACTTTTTTAAGATGCTTGAAAACAAATTCAGAGATAGGGTACTTGACTGCCACCCTCTTGAAATATCTGGCTAAATATTTACAGAGTGCTTGATAGTCACAGTCAGGTAGACCAGTACCACAATGCTGGGTCCACGGCATTTTTTTGGAGGAGGGGGAGGGGGGAGGAGGTGCTGATAGCAGTGTCTGCCTGCTGGGGTTCTTGTGAGGAATGCAACTGAGGTGGCCGCGCGTGCTCCATGCTATTGTTACTGCTGGGCTGAGCTGCTGGCTTACCAGGCTCACTTCATTTGTAGACGCATTTGGAAGAAAGAAGCATGACTAGTTCAGTGCATTGCAGTTAGAATGTAGCCGTGCCAACCCTGGAAAATGTGCTCATGTTAAAGTGGTTCTAGCACCTTTTAGAAAGAATATGTTGGCAGCGGGCAAATGATGTCCAGGGTGGCCCAAGTGCAGCAGGAAGTGCTGCCCGATAAATGGAATTCTTACAGAATTCCCCTTAACCCGGTGGTCCCAGGGAGCTGCCTCCCCAAGCGGATTATCACGCAGAACTTGGCCCCCAGCTCTGGTTTCCTGCAGCCCTCACGCTTAGTCTAATGTGAAGGTTTCAGGCCAGTCCCAGTGAGTGAGAGTTAGACTTCAGACCATTGGTAACCTCAGGCGACTGAATGCTATTCACCAGGAGCTGCATCTAAATGCATAAATCCCTTGTGAGGGTTTCAGAGCAGCTGTCACACAAGCCCTGCCTTGAAATGAGCAAACGTGTAGATTTAAAAGAGTGTAACTTACCAGGGAGGGCAGTAGAAGCGGCAGCCAGAGAAGAGGGAAGAAGAGAACATCCCGTGAGGCCTCAATGCTGCCATATCAATCACAGTGCTTATTGGTTAAAGATTAATATAGGGCCTAGATTAATACCACGTGCGGGCGCACATGTACAGTGCGATTGAAACTTCGTGGCCCATGCGCAGAAGTCGGTATTTTGTGGAAGAGCCACACTCAAGGGGCCGAAGAGCCTCATGTGGCTCTCGAACCGCAGTTTGCAGACCACTGATTTCTAGGCCAAAGAGAGAGCACATCTGTGGCTTCATTATAAAGATGAAACCGCATGTCTAAAATCCTTTCTCAGAAAACCTACTTTTACTGTGATGAGCAGAACTTAGAACCTTGTTATCAGCCTTTACAAAGCTTGTGCACTATGCCAAACTCTGTAATTATGTCAATTTATAATAATGAATAGAAAAATCTACCATAACAAATCACTAGTGCATGCTATATGAATATAACAAAGAAATAGATCAATGGAACAAAATTAAAATTTATAAATATAAGTATAGTGCCTTGTACTAGACTTTTTTTGGCATATGATAGACTTGACATTTAAATTAATGAAAAATGTGATTATCGAATGATGGTTTGGAAAGCTGATTTTCTCAGAAAGTTACTCAGATAATTTTCTCAAGATCAATCAGAAAGATCTCACACAAGGTAACATTAATGATGCCATAAAAATAGAAAAAAATAAAAATGAATGTTTATTTGATCTTGTTTGTGAGAAATCCATTCAAAATGTGGGAAATAATGTTTTCGGATATTGTCCTTTTATTCTCTCTCTTTCCATTTGATCCTTCTCTATCAAGTGTGCTGAGCAGGTAGTTGACTCCCTCATTATTTTGAGGAGGGTTGTAATAACCCAAAACATAGAAATAGACCACATCGATACTTAGGTTTCTTCTTCTTCTTCTTCTTTTTTTTCTTTCAGAAGGCCGAAGTTCCAGAGAGAGCGTGGATGGGCTATGGAGGAGGAAAAGGAAAGGCAGGACCTTATCCGACCTCACGCCCCATAGCTCTGAACACAGCCAGGACCCGGGCAGCGCTCTGCAGAGCCAGCCAAACTCCATGACAGAGTGAGTCCCCAGGCCACTCAGGCACCACTATAGAGGCAGGTCCCGCTAAGGAGAAAGTGGGGACTCCCTGCCTGTGTACGCAAAGCACTCTCTAGGTCCCTGAATAATACTTTTTCATATTATAAACTGTTTCATTTAAGTAATCATATACCTACTTTCAAAAACTTAGTTTCCAAATATGTACTACAATAAATGCTACTTTAAAATATGAAATCTACTCTGAAACATAGTCTCCATTGTTTACTTAGAATAAAGTCCTCCATTTGGAAATCCAGAGTAAAATGATACACAGATTTTTAAGACTCTTCATGCATGTGGGCATATTTCCTTCTGGAAAACTTGCAACTTTGACTCCAACACAGAATATGTGAAATGCTTTTCTCATTGCACTTCCACCGCCATTATCTGCCCCCTCTTTCTCTCCCCCCCCCAATTTAATAGGGAAAAGTGTGTATATTTATTTTATTTCATATTTTTAATACTAGAGAGGATTTACCTTTTAAGAAAAGTCTTTCAATTTGTAATAGTTTTTTAAAATGCCCATTTTCTAATGTGTTTAAGTGTTTCTTAGTATTTTGTAAAAAGTTTATTACATTAAAAATATGGCTTGTTCATCAAGTTGATGCAAAAATGTTTCTCATTTAACTTTTACTTTTTAGTTTTATGTGTAACTTTTAAAAAGGGACATTAGTGTTAAATGTTAATGTAAACCATTCTATATTTTGTTTTCTTTGTATTTTTTTAAAATTAATGATATGCCTTGTCCATTTTCAGTTGGAATTAATATTAAACTGTCGCATATATTTTGTTCTATTTTCTCTGGTTTTACTACTCACACCCATTAATGTGAGACTTACACTGTCAAGTTCCAGTACAAAGTAATTTCCCCCCATTTTTTTACCCAGCATTTCTGCAAGGATGGCTATTGTTGGCTAGTCATGTGCTAAATAGTTCCTCTTTCAACATTTTATTCCCTCAAATGTATCCAAAAAGCAAAGAAGAACTTGCAGTATACTGACACTATAAATGCCACAATGCTACTAAATACCGTGTCCTAGGGGAATAGGAGGTCAAGGAGTCGGGGGTCACTTCTGGAATTCCCGGAAGTGACATCTAGGCTGAAACAGGTTGAACTTATCCACATAGAAATGAAGAAGTGTGTCCACAGAGAGGAACCACAGGCATGAGAGGAAGGCCCCAGGAAGAGGCCTGGGGTAGGAGAGAGCACAGCCCGTGCGGGAGGTGGAAAGGGTCAGGTGGCCGGTGCAAAGAATGTGAGGAGAGTGGCAGGATTGGAGCCAAAACATCATCAAAAGGCAGGTTTCAGAGAGTTTCAGGGAGACGTTAGGGGCGGGGCTCACTGAGAGCACGGAAGGCTGGTGCACAGGGATGGGGCATCATCAAATTTTGCATCGGTCTGAGCCGTGAATGAGTGTGAAGCTAGAGGTGTTTCCCACCTCGCCTGCCAGGAACACCGTGGACTTCTCTGTGCCGGGAAATAAGCACCCATCCTGTCAAGCCCTAGGCTTGAGGGTGGGCCCCTCCTCAGCAGCGAGCTGTTTGCTGTCACGCACAGGGAATGGAGAGGACCCCTGTTTAAGTGCAATCACTCCTTCAGTGTTCCGAAGACAGTGGCTCCCGGCTCCATAAAACCCCCGTCTTCATCCTGCTGGGACTGTGATAAATAAGGTAGTGCCTGCGCTTAAGATGCATGGAGAGTTTTGACAGTGATAGAGAGGGGGAAATATTAACAAGATAAAACAAATTAATCTGTAATAAACCTTCATAAAACAGTTGTTAGCTGGGACATCAGGTTGGAAGTTTTGTCTGCTCTCGGATATTTCCCCCGATGCTCAGTCTAGTTGCGTCATGGAAAGGGTGACTTGAAATAGTTAAATGGTGAAATGGGGAAAGTGGGCTTCAGAAGTTGTGGCACGCACATTGTATATATGATGTGGAGGTATTTTAACAGTGTGCACACCAAAGAACAACAACTAAGCATACAATAGGATTGTGTTCTTATTTACAAATGAAGGCTACTTTTAAAGGCTACTATTATTCTCCTAGTCGTGAATAATAGTTTTTGAGAGTATTGGTTCAGGAAATGTGGTGCTTTTTAAAAATAAACATATTTTTGACTGATTTTCTTCCACTTCTCTCTAAGGCTCTCCCCAAAACTGAAATAAGCCGTAAAAGACTCACCTGCAATGTAACATTTCTATGAAATTATACAAATGTGTCCTAATTTATTAATGACCAGAAATTACACAAATTCTAAAAGATGTATGTTAGACCATATTAGGAAACAGAAATTCTGACTTTTCCAGGAAAATTTTCCTGTGAAGTATAAATGGTCAGTCTTGTTGGTTAGACCACCCATTAATACAGTTTTGAAATGATTTAAGTGCTACAAGACTAAATTCTGATCTGCTATCACAGTGCCATTATTACATGAAATGGTCATTTTTTTCTGTTTTGAAAGTGCTTGTACTACAGATGGAAGTGTTGGTTGAATTATAGAATTTCCTTGTAGTGTCTAATAATAAGCAATGTAAACAGAGAAGTGAATTGAGGTTGGCAGGTTGGGGAGCAGGTTGGAGTTTGCTATTATCTGCAGAAGCACATTGTACAGGAAGAGCAATCAGCATAGATCAATTTAGCCTGTGGAGTTGAGTCTCTGGTAAATTACTGCTCTACATTCCACCTCCATTTATACTTGCCCTATAGGTTATTACTTATTATTGAACATTATTACAAATTCTTAAGGGAAAATAGTGTAATTCATTTGAAATGATGCTACACGATTGTGCACGCAGTATACTCAAATTCTTGCAGTTGCTATTCTGACTTATAGGGCAACAGGCTGTTATTCAAGAGTTACTTCTTCTGGTTCCAACTGTAATTGATTTATTTCTGTTTGTGAACATATTATGGTTATTATAGTCAACAGGAAAAATAAGTGAACTATATGAATCATTATGTCTGAATAATTTGCATGTTCTTTGTAAAACCAACTGAGCATAGTTTAGCTTGCTATGTATAAAGCCATGCGCTATTTTGGGTTATTAAATGTCAAGGGAGTTTTCATTTGAATTACATTTAAGTAGTTATGACACACTGGAATCAACATTATATACTTATTTCTAGGTCCTGTAGCTATTATAAAAATGATGAAGCAATATTTACTTTATACTACAAGATGAATTGCATATGAATAATACATTATTCTCAGTGACACATCAAGTGTTATAAAATTATTTAAAAATTAAAGAAGGTGTGGTGTAAATAATAACTAGGAATTTCTTGAGTACCTGTGGTGAATTACACTAACCAGGAGCTGTGTGCTGTTCGGGTTGGGTACATTGTGGTTGGGAAGACAAAAGCAATGCATGAAAAGTAACTAGAGAAAGAAGGCAAAGAAGTAAGAAATCACATGGTCACTGAATACAGACTTTCAGAGAAAGGTGAGGTGAGTAGAGGCTATAGTATTCAGAGAATGTTTCTTTAAACAGTTTAAACTCCCTCCCCCACCCACCCAATTTTTATTAATTGATTTTAGAGAGAGAGGAAGGGGAAAAGAGAGAGAAACTTCCATTTGTTATTCCACTTATTTATACATTTATTGGTTGATTCTTGTATGTGACCTAACAGGGGATCGAACCTGCAACCTTGGCGTATTAGGATGATGCTCTAAACAACTGAGCTACCCAGCCAGGGCTTAAACAATTTAAACTTGATTTAGGGTGACAACATGAGTAAAGTATGGATAATTAAAGGAAATCCCACACTGAACTTGTAGAGTACCAAGAGCACATGCATCTAAGTTGGATGCAGCTTCTTGTGTTAAGGGAACCAAAGGGTGGAGGACATATATTGTTTCTCAGTGAGAAAACAAGTAGACTAAGTAGAGTGGGCAACATTAGAGAAGGCTGTGGAAGGAATACATAAAGATTTCTCTCTCCTTTTATCTATTATCTATCTATCTATATCTATCTATCTATCTATCTATCTATCTATCTATCTATCTATCTATCATCTATCTATCTCTATCATCTATCTACCTCCCAATTCAGAAGCTCCTGGATACCTAAGTCAATAATGAAAATGTTTTGTTAATTGGGACAAGTTAGGGATAGCATTGACAGCAAATGAGGGTATATTTTGATTTTAATGTATTTTCTCTCCCGAAACCTGCTGTTCATGATCACTTAAATAATTTATGCAAAAAAGATTTTTTTCCTTGCACTTAAATTAACTCATTGATTGACATAAGAAGAGGATGCTCCTGTTAGTTATCTGTTATGTTTTAGACACAGAGCTAGGCACATGATATGTTTTATCATATAACCCTTCCCAGCAATGCCTGGAGTTAGATGTTTCTGTCACTGAATATTGGGGATTATGGACATTAGAAATAAATTACCAAGCAAATCCCAACCTTTCTAATTCCAAGTCTACTCTATATTTTATAATCAAGCTACACATCAAATTATCAGATCTATTAGATACAGTAATTTCTACTTCACTCCTTCTGAAATAAAATGCATCCCCCATGCCTCTATTTTCCATAGCTCAGGTGGGCGTGTTGCTATCAGGTGGCCATGCCTTAGCCTGCAACTAATGGAATTTGAGTCAGGCACCCGATCTATATTGAATCAA
This sequence comes from Myotis brandtii, assembly GCF_000412655.1. NCBI lineage: Eukaryota > Metazoa > Chordata > Mammalia > Chiroptera > Vespertilionidae > Myotis > Myotis brandtii. Next base: position 1,047,728 of record NW_005370042.1, on the reverse strand, counting down.
ATAGTTCCTCTCACTGTAGAAATGGGAACTAAGACGGAGATGAATTGAGCTGATGTTGGTAATTGGATCCACAAATGATCCCAGCCATGCAGCACTATAGTGTGTTGCAAGTGACAGTTATGTGGAAGCAGAAAATAAAAGCCTGAGAGAAGAAGCAAGTGCCCTGGGAGGAAGACGGGACAGCTGTGGACTGAGAACAGGCACGCAGAGTCTGGGTCTTTGTGTGACTAAAAATGTCTTTATTAGATCCTCTGGCTGGAATAGACATAAGATGCTAGGTTCAAAATACTCTTTTCACTTCAAGTTGTAGATTTTACATTATTTCACAGCATCCTGTGGAGCATAAGAAAAGCTAAATCCAAATTAATCCCTTTAGAAGCAATTTGGTTTTCCTTAGTGGAAGCTTTTCCATTTTGTTGTTTTTAATTTTTTGTTTTTATCTAGGGCAAATTTCTCAATGAGCCACTCAATTTAGGTATGCAAGAGTGACATATTTATTTAGTTTTATGTAAGAAAACTCTGTTGTAATAATTTTCAATGTGAAAGAAATGTAACAGATTTATACATAAGTAAAAGAAATTGAATGTCAGGAATAAATTAATCTTACCTATTTCATGGAGCACAAATAGTAAAATAATTTAAGCCAAAATTTGTGTTTGCCCTAAGTCATGAGGAAATGGCTATTTCTTAGACTCTCAAAGACAACTATCATGTGTGAATGTAGTATAAGGATAGCAAGACAATTTATAACATTTATAAACAGTGAATCTGATGCATTTAGGTAATATAATTCAACAGTAATAATATAAAGTCATTACTAGTTTGGAGTGTTCTGTATAAATTATGTATTGTTGTCACATTTCATATTGATCCTAAAGAATATATGAAATGTGACAATGATTTCTGAGACTGTCTACTTGCAATAAAAGACTAGTTAGAAATAATGAACAGCATATTTGCAAGGGGTCCTTTTACATGGAAAAGTCACAAGCTACAAATATTTTGGAAAATGGGGACAATTTATGTGTTCATGATTTTTCATATGTTTCTTTCAAAGACATTTCACGCAAAGGCAGACAATGTGTAGGATTCATGCTTAGATATAGGGGGTCTTTCTGTCTATTGGGCCTCATAGGAAGGGGCACTTTTCCTTCCCCCTCATTGAAGCAAAGTTGGACCATATTTCAAGTGACAAAAGACCACAGGTGCTAAGAGGAGGGGCTGGGAGGAACAGCTGCCAAGATTCTTTGGGTGATTCCAGTGAACTGAAGTCTTTAAACCTCAATTTCTTCATCTGACAACATTTTGCTGGGCATGGCTGTTGTCTACCAAGCACTCTTCCAGTCGTCCAGAACCCATGGGTGAGCCGGACAAATGCCCACTTTTGCTGACTTTGGGCTTTTCCGCCTGCCCATTTTCCTACACCAGTCAGTGCGTGGCAGCTTTCACCGCTAATGTGCAGCATGAGATGTGTCCGCACGCATCTCCTTTCCATCTCGTCATCCATTCACCTTGCTTGTTCTTGCAGATGTTAAGAGCAGAGCACTTGTGAGTTCCTGCATTTTCAGTGCAGGAGCACTTACAGGGACACACGACAGGCTACTTACTCCAGAGAACATGTGAGATTGTCATTAAAGTGCTGAGCCCTCTTGATTTTTTAAAAAATATTTTTATTGATCTTTTAGAGAGAGAGAGAGAAATGGAGAGGGAGAGAGTGATAGAAACATTGATGAGAGAGAACATCAATTGCCTGCCTCCTGCATGCCCCACACTAGGTATCTTGCCTGCAACCTGAGTGAGTGTCCTAAATGGCAGTCGAACCAGTGACTTTTTGGTGCCACTCAACCACTAGCAACACCAGCCGGGCTAGGCCACGATCTTTTAGAGAGAGAGAGAGAAATGGAGAGGGAGAGAGTGATAGAAACATTGATGAGAGAGAACATCAATTGCTTGCCTCCTGCATGCCCCACACTAGGTATCTTGCCTGCAACCTGAGTGAGTGTCCTGAATGGCAGTCGAACCAGTGACTTTTTGGTGCCACTCAACCACTAGCAACACCAGCCAGGCTAGGCCACCGTGTTTGTTTGTTTGTTTTTTTAGATAAGCTACTTGTAAAGTCAGGCAATTCATAGATACTCGTTTACACACCTAGTTTGGGGAACTGTGAGAGCATCATGGATGTGCTTGGAATTCCACTTGTTCATAGTACTTTATGAGGAAGATGAGAGATAGAGAGTCCAAGGGAAGGTAGATTGGGGGTTATTGCCAAATCCACCCAGGAAATCTCCGTGAGGTCATTGACTCTACAAAGAAGACTGGGAAGAAAGGCACACCCTTCAAGGGATAGGAAGTCTCCCCCTGAGCTAAGATCATAGCATTGAACCAGGATTTAAGTTTAGTCAAGGCAAAAAGGAAACAGAATGAGCAAGAATATATGATCTAGTATCATCATGCAGAGGGTTTGCTTAGGGTGTGAGGTGAGAAAGTAGCCTGGAGAGCATTAGTGAGGCGGTCCCGCGGTCCGGGTCCGCCCAGCCCCCCTCTAGGAGGGTGTGACAGAAACAGGAGTAGGGGAGAGTCCGCAGGACCGCAGTGAAGTGGTAGAAATGTGGAAAGAGGGTCCCTAGAAACCTTTTCTCGAAGACGCAGAATGCAGTTCCTTTTTGGATTCTGGGCTCTTGAGCCCTTTCTGTAGAAGGGGGACCAGTCTATGTGGGCTGTGACTCCCACAGCTGTTCTTCTTCTTTCTGTGCAGAGCCCACCGCGGGCCGCTGGCTAACACCACTTAGTAAAGGGACCCCTCACCCTTGCATCCTCGATGAAAGTCCATGTAAGAAGGGGCAGGCGCTGCTCAGATAATGCAGGGGAGGCAGCCGGCTGAAAGGGGAGCGGGGGCAGGGCAAACGTCCACAGACGCGAAGGGTGTACCCTCTCCTAGCTCAGCACACACTTGAGGGCCCACAAAAACTCCAGTAGGCAAAGACCTGTTAGTGGGGCACCATAAAGAAACACTAAATAAAATGCAATAAAAAGTCAGCAGTCAAAACAAGCTTCCACACTGATAAAAACAACTCAGTTCTCAAGCTGGACATAGTCCATTAACAGCGCATAGGTGGGGAAATAAATTGAAGAAGAAAAATTCTTCAGTGCGCTAGTGAACTAAATTCATGCAGAGCTCTATTCCCAATAAAGCGAGTTCATTCTTTAAAAAAAAAAAGTCTCAACTTTGTGTGACATTGTTAGTCAATGCAAACCAGCTAATCTACTACGTTCATTCAAATTAAGTGGCGATCAATAAGACAGCAGCTATTCCACCCCAGGTCTGGCATTGCCACTCAGTGACATGAATTCAAACGCATTTGCTGAACTCCTTCAGGCTGAGTTCCGGCAGCCAGTCCAGTCCCCGTGGCCCAGGCTTGTTTCGCTGCAGCGCGCAGCGTGCCCCCGAGGCCTCGTTGGCCCGAGTGCAAATCAGCGAGGGCTGGGGCGATGTTCTAATTTTTAAAAGCTGTGCTCTGTGAACTTCCTTGTGACAGTCTACGCACATGTGTGTGTATGACACAGCAGGAACACAGACCTCTGGCTGCCCTCACCAGCAACCCCAGGGATGAAGGCAGGGCCTCTGGGTGATGCAAATGCGCTCCCACTGTGGCCATCACACCGCGCCCCTGTTAGGATGTGGGAAGCCAGAAGGAAGTGCGACCTGCTTAGCTGCTTTCTCCTGCTTCGTCGAAGGGAAGGGAGAAGATTTTGTTTAGAATGTTTTCATTTTATCTGGCTTATCCCTCAATTAAAGATAGAAACATAGTTTGCCATCCTGTTAGAATTATTTATCACTTAATTTAATTTCAACTGGTTGACCAGCTCTATTTTAAATCTCTGTTCCAAGATAAAGCTTCTGAATTCTGTACCCAAATATCTTTTCAACCACAGACGTCATGAGCATTGAAAGCTGTATCCAGCTCTCTAACCCTGTCCAGCCTCTCCTATCTCACGTTACTAGAACTTTAAAAGTCTTTGCATTCATGCATTAGCAGTGATAGCAGATACAGTAGAATAAGCTTAAAAATCAAACAAGTGATGCTTCTATGCAAGTTATATAACCTCTTTCTGGCACGGTGCTTATCTTTTTAATAAGCCACAGAATTTATTGCCTGTGTTTCTTCCTCAGGAGAAAACATGACCTTGTTTCTTACCAAATATAATGAATGGTTAAGCTGCAACAATAGGGTTTATTTTCTTTCTTTTTGCTGCTTAAAAAACAAAACAAAACAAAACAAAACAAAAACAACTAAGAGAGGAAACTTCTCACTACAGGCGTTACTAGAACTTTAAAAGTCTTTGCATTCATGCATTAGCAGTGATAGCAGATACAGTAGAATAAGCTTAAAAATCAAACAAGTGATGCTTCTATGCAAGTTATATAACCTCTTTCTGGCACGGTGCTTATCTTTTTAATAAGCCACAGAATTTATTGCCTGTGTTTCTTCCTCAGGAGAAAACATGACCTTGTTTCTTACCAAATATAATGAATGGTTAAGCTGTAATAATAGGGTTTGTTTTCTTTCTTTTTGCTGCTTAAAAAACTAAACAAAACAAAACAAAAACAACTAAGAGAGGAAACTTCTCACTACAGGCATCTAATTATCATTTTCTGCTTTCTTTTGTTATTATCAGAAAGTATATTCTCAAAGCCAGCTCCAAAGTTACATTCATGTAGAGACCTTTCCTACAGGTAGCCAGGGTGCAAGTGTGTATACTCTTTGTACAGCTGGAAGGACAAACAAAATTATAGACTGAAGCAGAAAAATAGAGGCGAAAACAAAATTACAGACTAAAGTAGAAAAATTGAGCTTTACCACCTTTTAAATAGATCCAAGACTTACACCAGGTCATCCAGGAATTAGGTGATAGTATCAGGAATTGCACATATTTTTCCTTGACCCTGACATCTTTTTTTGTTTGTATACGTGCATTTTAATTTTATTATTATTTTACAATTTATCTTTACTGTTGAAAGTATTGCAGATGTCCCCCCCTTTTCCCCCACTAACCTTCTCCACCCCCACCTGCCTCCGCCCCAGGCCATCCCCATACTATTGTCTGTGTCCATGGGCTATGCATATCCTAATATATAAAAGGCCAGGGTTGTAACGAGGGATCACAACCGAAGGCTGACCAACCAGGAAGTCCTTCAGTTAGCACTGGGTTGCTGTGGCCCAGCACTGACAGCCCAGGGGGCTAAGACCCAGAGAGAGGCAGGGGCTGGTCCGCAGCCTCAGTGGCAGCTGTTGATCAGCACTTGCCTCTCTCTTTCTCTCCCTCTTTCTTTCTGAGTTTCACCAGCAGCCAGAATTTCCTTCTCTCTTGGACTCCCCTGCGGTTGCTGTTCAGCCCCACCTCTCTGATCAGGTCCAGAGATAGGCCCAGAGATGATGACTGGCATAGAAACTGACCAATCAGATCCAAATGTGGGTGCTGCAAAAAACCAATGTCTGCCTAGGAGGCGGAGCTTCTGATGTTGACTGGCATAGAAACAGACCAATAAGAGCCAAATCTGGGTGCTGTGGGAGCCAATGGCTGCCTAGGAGGCGGAGCTTTTGACACTGGCATAGACACCAACCAATCAGAACCAAATTGGCCAGCAGAGGAGGGCAGTTGGGGGTGAGATCAGACCTATAGGGGAGGGCAGTTTGGGGCGAGATCAGGCCAGTAGGTGAGGGCAGTAGAGGGCAACCAGGCTGGCAGGGGAGGGCAGTTAGGGGCAATCAGGCAGGCAGGCAGATGAGCAGTTAGGAGCCAGCAGTCCCAGATTGCAAGAGGGATGTCCGAATGCCGGTTTAGGCCCAATTTGGGATCGGACCTAAACTGGCAGTCGGACATCCCCCAAGGGGTCCTCAATTGGAAAGGGTGCAGGCTGGGCTGAGGAAAACCCCCTGCTCTGTGCACAAATTTCATGCACTGGGCCTCTAGTCTATAATAATAAAAGTGTCATATGCTTAATTAAACCGGACAGCGGAACGACCTTCTGGATGTCCTTCTGGACAACCTTCTGGATGAAGCCAGGGCTGCGTGGGCCAAGGCAAGCCACCATGGCTGCGAGGGCCGAGCCCCTTGCACAAATTTCATGCATTGAGCCTCTAGTATGACTATAAGTTCCCAAGTTAGTCTCTCCCCAACCACCCACCCTCCCCCACCTTCCCTCTGAGGTTCAATAATCTGTTCCATGCTTCTACGTCTCTGGATCTATTTTGTTCATCAGTTTATTTTGTTCATTACATTCCACACGTGGGTGAGATCATGTGATACTTGTCTTTCTCTGACTGGCTTAGTTCCCTTAGCATAATACTCTCCAGGTCCCTCCATGCTGCCTCCAAAGGTAAGAGATCCTTCTTTTTTACAGCTACATAGAATTCCATTCTGTAAATGTACCACGGCTTTTTAACTCCACCATGGCTGCGAGGGCCGAGCCCCTTGCACAAATTTCATGCATTGAGCCTCTAGTATGACTATAAGTTCCCAAGTTAGTCTCTCCCCAACCACCCACCCTCCCCCACCTTCCTTCTGAGGTCCAATAATCTGTTCCATGCTTTTATGTCTCTGGATCTATTTTGTTCATCAGTTTATTTTGTTCATTACATTCCACACATGGGTGAGATCATGTGATACTTGTCTTTCTCTGACTGGCTTAGTTCCCTTAGCATAATACTCTCCAGGTCCCTCCATGCTGCCTCAAAAGGTAAGAGATCCTTCTTTTTTACAGCTACATAGAATTCCATTCTGTAAATGTACCACGGCTTTTTAACTCACTCATCTACTGATGGGCACTTGGGCTGTTTCCTGATCTTAGCTATTATAAATTGCACTGCTATGAACACAGGGGAGCATATATTTTTTCTGATTCGTGTTCTGGGTTTCTTGTGATATTTTCCTAGAAGTGGGATCACTGGGTCACTGGGCAGTTTCAAATTTAATTATTTTTTAGAAAATTCCATACTGTTTTCCACAGTGGCCACACCAGTCTACATTCCCACCAGCCGTGCACTGGGGTTCCCTTTTCTCCATATCCTCACCAACACTTGTCATTTATTGATTTGTTAATGGTAGCCACTCTGACAGGTGAGAGGTGATACCTTATTGTCCTTTAAATTTGCATCGCTCTGATGAATGATGACTTTGAGCGTTTTTTCATGTCTCTTGGCCGTCTGTATGTCCACTTTGGAGAAGTGTCTCTTGAGGTCCTTTGCCCATTTTTAAATTGGATTGTTTGTTTTCTTTTTGTTAAGTTGTGTGAATTCATTATGTATTTTGGAAATTAACCCTTTATCAGATGTATCATTGCCAAATATGTTGTCCCATACAGTGGGCTCTTTTCATTTTTTTTTCTTCATTGATTAAGGTATTTCATATGTGTTCTTATCCACTCATTGCTCCCTACACCCACCCCACAATCATGCCCTCATCCCCCTGGTGTCTGTGTCCATTGTTTAGGCCTACATGCATGGATACAAGTCCTTTGGTTGATCTCTGCCTCTTGCCCCCGCCATCCCCTACCTTCCCTCTGAGGTTTGATGGTCTGATCGATGTTTCTCTGTCTCTGGATCTGTTTTTGTATGCATATCCTAATATATAAAAGGCCAGGGTTGTAATGACGGATCACAACCAAAGGCTGACCAACCAGGAAGTCCTTCAGTTAACACTGGGTTGCTGTGGCTACCCAGCACTGACAGCCCAGGGGGCTAAGACCCAGAGAGAGGCAGGGTCTGGTCCGCAGCCTCAGTGGCAGCTGTTGATCAGCACTTGCCTCTCTCTTTCTCTCCCTCTTTCTATGTATTTTGGAAATTAACCCTTTATCAGATGTATCATTGCCAAATATGTTGTCCCATACAGTGGGCTCTTTTCATTTTTTTTTCTTCATTGATTAAGGTATTTCATATGTGTTCTTATCCACTCATTGCTCCCTACACCCACCCCACAATCATGCCCTCATCCCCCTGGTGTCTGTGTCCATTGTTTAGGCCTACATGCATGGATACAAGTCCTTTGGTTGATCTCTGCCTCTTGCCCCCGCCATCCCCTACCTTCCCTCTGAGGTTTGATGGTCTGATCGATGTTTCTCTGTCTCTGGATCTGTTTTTGTTCATCAGTTTATGTTGTTCATTATATTCCACAAATGAGTGACATCATGTGATATTTATCTTTCTCTGACTGGCTTATTTCACTTAGCATAATGCTCTCCAGTTCCATCCATGCTGTTTTAATGGTGGTTTCTTTTGCTGTGAATAAGCTTTTTATTTTGATGTAGTCCCATTTGTTTATTTTCTCCTTAGCTTCCTTTGCCCTAGGAGATGCATCCATAAACATATTGCTATGAGAGATGTCTGAGATTTTGCTGCCTATGGTATCATCTAAGATTTTTATATTTTCATAACTTACATTTAAATATTTTATCCAATTTGAGTTTATTCTTGTGCATAGTGTAAGTTAGGGGTTCAGTTTCATTCTTTTTGCATCTACCTCTCCAATTTTACCAGCACCATTTATAGAAGAGTCTGTCTTGATTCCATTGTATGCTCTTGCCTCCTTTATCAAATATTAATTAAGTGTAATGGCTTGGGTCAATTTATGGGTTCTCTGTTCTGTTCCATTATCAATATGCCTATTCTTGTGCCAGTACCAGACTGTTTTGATTATGGTGACTTTGTAGTGTAATTTGGTATCTGGTATTGTGATCCCTCCAACTTTGTACTTTTTTCTCAAGATTGCTATTACTATCAGGGTCTTTTTTGGTTTCATATAAATTTTTGGAGTGTTTGTTCTAGGTCTATGAAATATGCTGTTGCTATTTAATAGGGATTGCATTGAATTTATAGATTGCTTTGGGTATTATCTACATTTTAAAAATGTTAATTCTACTATGAACATGGTATAGTCTGCTTGTTTATATTTTCCTCTATTTTTTCAACATCCTGTAGTTTTCTAAGTATGGGTCTTTTATTTCCTTTGTTAAGTTTATTCCTAACTATCTTAAGGTGGTTTTTTGTTGTTGTTGTTGTTTTTGTTTGTTTGTTTTTGTTTTTGTTTTTGCAATGGTAAATGTGATTGTTTAGTTTATCTTTTTGAAAATAAAGCCCAATATGCTAAGTATCTGGTCCAGTTAGCCATTCAACCAATTAAAGTGTAATATGCTAATGATATATGAAGGTCGCTCAACCTTTCCAACACTTGTTATTGATTGTCTTTTTTATAATGGCCACTCTAACAGGTGTGAGGTGGTATGTCATTGTAGTTTTGATTTGCATTTTCCTAATTGCCAGTGAAGTTAAAAATCTTTTCATATATCTATTGCTGTTTATTCGTATGTCTTCTTGGGAGAGGTGTATTTTCAGGTCATTTACCCATTTTGGGGTTGTTTGCTTGATGTTGAGTTTTATGAGTTATTTATATATTTGGAAATTAAACCTTTGTTGAAGATAATGTTTGCTAATAACATCTCACATCTGATTGGCTGCCTCTTTGTTTTATTGTCAGTTTCTTTTGCTGTGCAGAAGCTTTTTAGTTTGATATAGTCCCATTTATTTATTTTTGTCTTTACTTCCCTTATTTTTGGGGTCAAGTTTCATAAAATGTTCTTTACAACCACGGTCCATAATTTGGTATCTAAATTTTCTTTTATGTAACTAATTGTTTTGAGTCTTATATTTAGGTCTTTGATCTATTTAGAATTAGTATTTTCAGGTCATTTACCCATTTTGGGGTTGTTTGCTTGATGTTGAGTTTTATGAGTTATTTATATATTTGGAAATTAAACCTTTGTTGAAGCTAATGTTTGCTAATATCATCTCACATCCGATTGGCTGCCTCTTCGTTTTATTGTCAGTTTCTTTTGCTGTGCAGAAGCTTTGTAGATGTTATTGATTGTCTTTTTTATAATGGCCACTCTAACAAGTGTGAGGTGGTAGGTTTTGATTTGCATTTTCCTAATTGCCAGTGAAGTTGAACATCTTTTCATATATCTATTGCTGTTTATTAGTATGTCTTCTTGGGAGAGGTGTATTTTCAGGTCATTTACCCATTTTTGGGTTATTTGTTTGGTGTTGAGTTTTATGAGTTATTTATATATTTGGAAATTAAACCTTTGTTGAAGATAATGTTTGCTAATAACATCTCACATCTGATTGGCTGCCTCTTTGTTTTATTGTAGAGAATAAGCTGGGTCTCTAGGTGGATCTTCCTGGACCTGGCTGAGGCCACAGAGAGATCAGACAGCAAGCTGAGCCTTTATTTTATAGCCAGAGGTAAACAAGGTAGTGGTCACCATAGTTACAATGTTCTTGTGAGTTTCACTTGTTTTGGCAGCACTTGCTGCATCTCCCTGAACCCATTAGCTGCCCAGATAAGATCTAGGGAGCATCACAAGGTTAAGCCTAATTATGCTAAGAGGACTGTGCCCTCTAAGGTAGAACTTGTTTGTGGCTTAGCTAACAGGTCAGTCCGAGGCTTAACCCTATAGTTGCGCCCTACAAATTTATGTACATGGGGACAAACTGTAATTCAGTTTCATTCATGTGTATGTAGCATTCCAGTTTTCCCAACATCATTTATTGAAGAGACAATCTTTACTTCATTGTGTGTTTCTGGCTCCTTTGTCAAAAATTATCTCTGTATATACATGTGGTTTTATAGCTGGATTCTCTAATCTGTTCCATTGGTTCTCCCTCAGCCCATTAGCTACCCAGATAAGATCTAGGGAGCATCACAAGGTTAAGCCTAATTATGCTAAGAGGACTGTGCCCTCTAAGCTAGGACTTGTTTGTGGCTTTGCTAACAGGTCAGTCCGAGGCTTAACCCTATAGTTGCGCCCTACAAATTTATGTACATGGGGACAAACTGTAATTCAGTTTCATTCATGTGTATGTAGCATTCCAGTTCTCCCAACATCATTTATTGAAGAGACTATCTTTACTTCATTGTGTGTTTCTGGCTCCTTTGTCAAAAATTATCTCTGTATATACATGTGGTTTTATAGCTGGATTCTCTAATCTGTTCCATTGGTCTGTGTGTCTGTTTCTCTCCCAATACCATCTGCTTTTATTATGATAGATCTATCATATAATTTGAAGTCAGGTAGTGTGATACGTCCAGCTTCGTTCTTTTGCTTTGGCTATTTGGGCTCTTTTGTGGTTCCTTACAAATCTGATTATTTCTCATTTTATTTCTTTAAAAAATGACATTGGGATTTTGATGGGGATTGCATTAAATACTAACTTTCTATTCCTATTTCATGAGTGTTAAAATAATAAATAAATGTATCTTATATAAATAAATGTAACTGTATATCAGTTTAGGCAATATGGCCATTTTAACTATGTTAATGTTTCCAATACATGAACATGGAATATTTTTCCATTTTGTTGTGTCTTTTTCCATCTCTGTTAATAATGCTTTGTAATTTTCAGTATATAGATTTTTAATCTTCTCTGTTAAGTTTGTTCCTAGGTGTTTCATTCTTTTGGTTGCAATTGCAAAAGGAATTTCTTTTCATTCTTTTTTCTGAAGTTTTGTTGTTAGTATACAGGAATACATGTTGTTGTTTTTTGCACATTGATTTTGTATCCTACAACTTTACTGTATTTGTTTATTTCTAATAGTTTTTTGGTGGATTCTTTAGGATTTCTATATACAGAATCATGTTGTCTGCAAAAATTGACAATTTGACTTCTTCCTTCTCTATTTGGATGCCTTTTATTTCTTTCTCTTGCCTTATTGCTTTGGCCAGGACTTCCAGAACTATGTTGAATAAGAGTGGCAAGAGTGTATATTCTTGTCTTGTTCCTGATCTTAGGGGAAAAGCTTTCAGGTTTTCACCATTGAGTATGATATTAGCTGAGGGTTTATCATAGATGGCCTTTATTATAGTGAGGTACTAACTTTCTATTCCTATTTCATGAGTGTTAAAATAATAAATAAATGCATCTTATCAATGCTTTTTCTGCATCTATTGGTAAGATCATAAGATTTTTATCCTTTCTTTTGTTAATGTGTTGTATTATGTTGATTAATTTGCTTGAGTTGAACCATCCTGTGCACCTGGAATGAACCCCACTTGATTATGATGTATTATTTTTTGAATGTACTGCTGTATTCAATTTGCTAGTATCTTGCATAAGATTTTTGCATCTGTATTCATCAGAGATATTGGTATGTAATTTTCTTTTTTGGTGTTATCTTTACCAGGTTTTTGTATCAGGGTTATTTTGGCCTCATAGAATGTGTTCGGAAGTATTGCCTCTTCCTCAATTTTTTGAAGAGTTTGAGAAGTATAGGTTTTATGACTTCTTTGAGTGCTTGGTAGAATTCACTGGTGGAGCCATTTGGTCTTGGACTTTTGTTTTTTTGGAAGGTGTTTGATGGTTGTTTCAATTTCCTCACTGCTGATTGTTATATTTAAATTTTCCAGTTGTTCATGATTTAGTCTAGGAAGGTTATATGATTCCAGGAACTATCCATTTCTTCTAAGTTACTGAATTTGGTGACATGTAGTCTTTCATTATATTCTACTATAATCCTTTGTATATCTGTGATGTTTGTGGTGACTTCTCCTCCCTCATTTCTGATTTTGTTTATATGGGACTTCTCCCTTTTTTCCTTAGTGAGTCTAGCCAGGGTTTCTCAATTTTATTAATCTTTTCAAACAACTAGCTCTTTGTTTTATAATTTTTTGTATAGTCTTTTTGTTCTCTATTTTATTTAATTCTGCTCAAACTTTTATTATTTCCTTTCTTCTGCTGACTTTGGGCTGCTTTTGTTCTTCTTTTTACTAATACTTTAAGATGTAAAGTTAGGTTGTTTACTTGATTTCTCCTGCTTCTTGAGATAGGTCTATAAAGTGATATGAACTTTCTCCTGGTTACTACATTTGCTCATTCCAGAAGATTTGATATGATGTATTGTCATTCTCATTTTTCTCTATGTAACTTTTGAGTTCATCTTTTATTTCTTCTTTGAATCAGTCATTTTTTCGTAGTATGCTGTTTAATCTCCATGTATTTGTGGGTTTCTTTACTTCTTTTTTTGCAGTTGATTTCTAATTTCAAGGCATTGTGGTTGGAGAATATGTTTGATATAATTTCAATCTTCCTGAATTTGTTGATGCTACTTTTGTGACCCTACATATGATCTATCCTTGAGAATATTCTATGTGCACTGGAGAAGAATGTATAATCTGATGTTCAGGGATTAAATGTTCTGTAAATATCATTTATGCCTATTTGGTCTAGTGATTTAAAGCTGATATGTCTTCATTGGTTTTCTGTTTGGTTGATCTGTCTAGAACTGTCAATGTAGTATTCAGATCCCCAGCTATGATTGTGTTTTGAGCTATTTTTCCCTTTAGTTCTGTGAGTAGTTGTTTTAGATATTTTGGTGCTCCCTGGTTGGGTGCATGTATATTAAGAAGTGTTCTGTTTTCTTGATGTAGTGTTCCATTTATCATTATAAAGTGTCCATCTTTGTCTCTTATTATCTTGAAATCTATTTTATCAGATATAGGTATGGCTACACATGCTTGTTTTTGTGGATGTTATTTGCTTGGAGAATCATTCTACCCTTGTACTTTGAATCTACCTTTGCCTTTTCTGCTTAGATGTCTCTGTGCCTCTTTATTGGTGAATTTAGACCATTTACATTAAGGGTAATTATTGAAGTGGATTTCCTATAGACATTTTATCTTTTGTTTCTGGTAGGCTCTGTGCATCCATTGGTTCTTTTCCTTTATGTTTCTATCTGTTGTTTTTGTTTGGTGGTATTCCATACTTCTTTCCTCTGTTTCCTTTTTTTTTTAAAGCTATTTGTCCTGGTTTGGGAATTTTTGTGTATGGTTACCATTATGCTATAAAAAATGTAGTTGCATATACACCAATTTTTTTCCTTTTCAGTGCATTTGATCTTTATCTTCTTCTGTCGGTTCAGACATTTCCCCTCCCCTTTTATTTTTTTATTGTCACAAATTATCCGTTTATGCTGTAAAATTTTTGTGATCTTACTCATAGTGTTTTTGACCTTATGTTCTCTGTTTCAGGTAGAATAACTCCCTTGAGTATTTCTTGCAATGGAGGTTTTCTGGTGATAAAATACTTCAGCTTATGAATGTCTGGAATGTCTTTATTTCTCCTTCACCTTTAAAGGATACTTTTGCTGGATATATTATTCTTGGCTGATAATTTCTCTCTTTCAGACATTTGAATATTCGTTTTCACTCTCTTCTGGTTTGTAGATTTCTGCTAAGAAGTCAAATGAAATTCAGACCTTTGTAAGTCACTTCCTGAATTTCCCTGGCTGTTTTGCAAATCTTTGTTCCTACTTTTTGATAGCTTCAATACCAAGTGCCTTGGAGAGAGCCTTTTTGAAATGAGGTAATTAGGTGTTCTGTTTGCTTCTTGCACTTGAGAATCTAGTTCTTTCCATAGATTTGGGAAGTTTTCATCCACTATTTGTTTTAATAGATTCTCCATTCCATGGTCCCTTTCTGCCTCCTCCCCAATGACTATAATTCTAATATTGCTTATTCTTATGGAATCTGGTAGGTCTTGTAGAGCTCTTTCATTTTTCTTTATGCTCAGGTCTGTCTCTTCTTCACTCTATGTCATTTCTATTTTCAATATCACTAATTCTTTCCTCCATCTGGTTGGTCTGTTTTCTAGGCTGTGTAGTTCACTCTTAATCTTTTTAATTGCCTGCTTTAGTTCCTGGATTTCTGATTGGTTCTAAGTTTCAATTTCTTTGGTAAAATACTCGCCTTGTTCATTGATTTGTTTTCTGAGAGCACTGAGTTGCCTATCAGTATTTTCTCCCATATCATTGAGAATTTTCAGAACTGCAATCTTGAAATCTCTGTCATTTATGTTACATATTTCCATGTGTTCCAGCTTGCTTTCTGGAGATTTTTTTAATTTTCTTTCTGGCTATTTTGGTTACTGTGGTTCTTCATGATATTTGCTGTCCTCCTTTGCTTATGCATTTATCTCTGAAGAGGTCTTTCTACTATTTTCGAGTTGATGGCACTGAATCATAGATTTTTTACCTCTGTGATTTCCCAGTCTTGAACCTCCATGGCTTCTTGAGGCAGTATGACCATGCTGCTTAGGGGTGGGGTTTGTTTTGCCCTCATCATAATGGAGACCCCTGATCTCCTTGGAGTCTCACCCCAGGCATCCCTCCTAGGTATCAGTCACAGAGGGTAACCGTGGTTCTACTGCAGTAGCTCTTGGTTTACAGATAATTTGTTCCTGGATTGGACTCCAAGGACAATGGGAGGCCAGTTTTGGGAGTCCAAGTGATGGGATGGCTCTGTGGTTCCGTTTCTTTGTCTGAAACACCACTACCTGGCCAAACAGTGAAGAGCCACAGAGCAGAACCCCGTGCTCTGTCAGGCATCTGCTGGTTTGGTCACTATTTGCTCCTCTCTGCTCGCCCTGCTGGACGGCCTGCTCCTACTCCCCCACCCGAACAGCTCTCTGTTTCTCAGGCTGAAGGAGGTGCCTGCTACTGCTGGCTTTCTCCCTTCTCCTGGCAGCAGGGCTGCGTCTGCGGGCTATTGTGCTTTCCTCCCTTCTTGTCTCCCCATTTATTGCAGGTTGCCCGCCTGTAGATGTTCCAATGTGGGCCCTGCTGGACGGCCTGCTCCTACTCCCCCACCCGAACAGCTCTCTGTTTCTCAGGCTGAAGGAGGTGCCTGCTACTGCTGGCTTTCTCCCTTCTCCTGGCAGCAGGGCTGCGTCTGTGGGCTATTTGTGCTTTCCTCCCTTCTTGTCTCCCCGTTTATTGCAGGTTGCCCGCCTGTAGATGTTTCAATGTGGGGGTCTCTCAGGTATGTGTCTGTGTTGAGCAGGGATTTCTTTGTTAAATTAGAGTTGGTTACTTGTTGAAATTTGAGGGGGAGAGTACAAGGTGCCCTCTCACGTCGCCATGCTAGCTTTTAAGAAAACCAGACTCCAGTGTTTTTATGCCCAGTCGTATTCACTGTCCTAACTGCTTATATTACAGAAAAGAGCTTGATTATATTTTTTGTCACCAATTATGTCTTGTTTTAAAGAAAGTAATTTGTTTGCATATACAACAAATCTGCACAATTCACTCCAAGATTTTCTAAAGGCCAAGGAAGGGGAAAGTGGGGGAGGAGAACTCCTGTTATAATGTCAACATTAAAAAAAATTAATAAAAAAGGAATGTCTAACAAAATTTGAATTTAATGCTGCACCTATGTTTTGTACTTTATTATATTGCTTAACTATAAAACATTAACTATTTTTTCTTTTAAGCAAAAATAATATTGCAATAAATATAACATTGATCATTTGTACTTTTTCTGAAATAAGAGTTTCTTTTACTTTCTTTTTTAAACTCAGTTTCTTGAGATTACTGAGATGGGATTAAGAGGATAAAGGTTCTACTTGAATTGTGTGTTTTTTTCCTTTTGCCCTCATCATAATGGAGACCCCTGATCTCCTTGGGGTCTCACCCCAAACATCCCTCCTAGGGATCAGTCACAGAGGGTAACAGTGGTTCTACTGCAATAGCTCTTGGTTTACAGATAATTTGTTCCTGAATTGGACTCCAAGGACAATGGGAGGCCAGGTTTGGGAGTCCAAGTGACGGGAGGGCTCTGTGGTTCTGTTTCTTTGTCTGAAACACCACCAACAGTGGAGGGCCACAGAGCAGAACCCCGTGCTCTGTCAGGCATCTGCTGGTTTGGTCACTATTTGCTCCTCTCTGCTCGCCCTGCTGGACGGCCTGCTCCTACTCCCCCACCCGAACAGCTCTCTGTTTCTCAGGCTGAAGGAGGTGCCTGCTACTGCTGGCTTTCTCCCTTCTCCTGGCAGCAGGGCTGCGTCTGTGGGCTATTTGTGCTTTCCTCCCTTCTTGTCTCCCCGTTTATTGCAGGTTGCCCGCCTGTAGATGTTTCAATGTGGGGGTCTCTCAGGTATGTGTCTGTGTTGAGCAGGGATTTCTTTGTTAAATTAGAGTTGGTTACTTGTTGAAATTTGAGGGGGAGAGTACAAGGTGCCCTCTCACGTCGCCATGCTAGCTTTTAAGAAAACCAGACTCCAGTGTTTTTATGCCCAGTCGTATTCACTGTCCTAACTGCTTATATTACAGAAAAGAGCTTGATTATATTTTTTGTCACCAATTATGTCTTGTTTTAAAGAAAGTAATTTGTTTGCATATACAACAAATCTGCACAATTCACTCCAAGATTTTCTAAAGGCCAAGGAAGGGGAAAGTGGGGGAGGAGAACTCCTGTTATAATGTCAACATTAAAAAAAATTAATAAAAAAGGAATGTCTAACAAAATTTGAATTTAATGCTGCACCTATGTTTTGTACTTTATTATATTGCTTAACTATAAAACATTAACTATTTTTTCTTTTAAGCAAAAATAATATTGCAATAAATATAACATTGATCATTTGTACTTTTTCTGAAATAAGAGTTTCTTTTACTTTCTTTTTTAAACTCAGTTTCTTGAGATTACTGAGATGGGATTAAGAGGATAAAGGTTCTACTTGAATTGTGTGTTTTTTTCCTTTTCTACCTCGTGTAATTTAAGTATAGTAGAATCAAAGAAATAATGGGAACAGTATAACTCACAAGGAATGAATTTTTAAAAACCGTTCTTCCTATCACAACTCCTGAAAAATACACATTAGTGTGGGAAATTACACTTTACTGCACTTTCAGACTGAAAATTAATTGTGACCAGACAGCCCTTGGTGGTTATTTAGAAAAAAAAATATTTTAAAAAGTACTTCCATAGCCCAGGATAGTTGCAAATTATTGGAGATTGGTTAGGCACTGGTTTAAAATCTAAATAGAAAGTAGAAGTGCATTTATTTTCATTTATAAAAAATATATATGAATAATTATGTACATTTATTAGACTTGATGTGTAGTTTGGAGGTCGTCTCCTCTGTACAAAGATAACCTGCTGAGGCTTCATCTCATTGGAGATGCGTGTGTGTGGCCTCGCTTACTGAACACGGCTGTTCACTCTGGGCCCTCGACCTGCTTCTTCACCTGCCCAGCGCTGAGCTCAGGTGTGAATGTTGCATCAGTTTACCCCTTTCTATCACCCTGGAAAACATACTCGAAGGTGTGAAATTTCATGTTTATGTTAAAAACTTTGAAAGGACTTTAAAGATTAAGCTTTAAATTTCAATGTTCAAGAAGTTACTCTTTTGTCATTAATCCTCAGCAAAGGATATTTTTTCCCATTGCTTTTCAGAGAGAGTGGAATGGAGGGAGGGAGGGAAGGAAGGAGAGAGACAGGGAGAGAGAGAGCGTGGGGGGACAGCAATGTGAGAGGAACACAATGACTTGTTGACCCTGAGCAGGGAGAAAACCCACAACCCAGGTCTGTACCCTTGATGGGGAATTGAACCAGACACTTGGGTGCTTGAGCTTATGCTCTAACCACTGAGCACACCAGCCAGGGCCAAGAAGTTGTTCTTAATTCACAATTTCATATACCAGCATCATCAACCTCAAGAAGATTGAAGTCTGAGTGTCATAATGATGAAGTCTGAGAAAAGTGATGTCAAATACATGTTAGCTCCTTCCCTTAATATAATGACTTGATTAAATTAGAATATTTAAATAGTCTAATAAATATTAATAAACAGTGAGCATAGTCAAAAATATAAAGCAGTAGAGTAACTTCTGTATGGGTCACAATGGTAATACTTATAACAAGTCTCACTGAAAAATCAATAGATTTTGAAAATTAAGTAGCCAGCATCCGGGTGAGAGACAATGGTGGCCTGGAAGTTAAATGTTAGTAAGGGAATCAGTAAGGCTCTCCCATATATGGCTCTGGACTTGAGCACTTTTATAGAGATGAAAATTTGGCAGTGAAGTCTGGGAAATGGATGAGATCTTGGTGGGAGCTAGTGGCCAATGGGAATGTAGAGACCTAAGGAAAGAAACCAGAAATATTCCATCATTTATTGGTCAGCAGGAGAAAGGGGGAGTGGCAAATGAGAGAGAAATCAGAGAAGTTGGAAGAGGGAAAACTGAAGTGGGAAAGCAGGCTTGGAGAGGCTTTCTCTCTCTAGAAATAAAGAGGGACCCTTGTTGGTGCTGCTGAGAGATGAGGTAAACTCAGCCCCGAGGAGCAGCTACAACACTTGGCAATAGAATGGGAGGGCCATCTGGGAAAGGTGACTCAGCTGTTTGGTCTTGAAAAGTGAGCATCTTTTCCCTGAACTTTATTTTCTCCTGAAAAAAGTCTTAACTAAATCTGCTAAGAAAGTTAAAGGAGGTAGCATAGTTTGAAGCTAGAAGATATTAGCATATGTTTGAAATGTTGGTTTTGGAGAAGGAAAGAGAAAAAATATTAAAAAGACCAATTCCACTTGCTGGTTAGTACTGTGGAGCTAGCTGGCATTTCTGATGGTAACATTACTACACTCTTGAGTGGCTGTGTTATTTCTTTGTTTATTTATTCATTTATCTATTTTACCTGCATCAGTTGGGCTGGGTATGGGCAGAGACAACGTTAATGTTTATCTGGGTAGATACTAACAGAGTAAGTGAGCAGGGAATTTGCGTTTTGATATGACAGTGGCTGAAATGATAGATCTAATATTCAAAGTGGGAAGTGAAGAAAATTAAGGAAGCGGTGTGATTATACTTTGTCAGAGACGGCTTCTGAACCACAAATACAGACAATTTTGAAATAATGGCAGGACTTCCAATTAAAAAGGGCAGGCCGAGTATGCTTGTTTACCTACATTCTCCTCGAAAATGACAGTAACAGGCATTTTCATAAATCCACAAAGGCAGAGAGAACCTGAGGGTGCCCTTACTTAAAGCTGCAGTTTATTTTATGAACCAAGTAATTGCTGTAGGAAAATACATTCCTTAGGCAATTTAGGAGCCAACATATTCAGGCAACTTATGATGTTTTAGGAAATGGAGATGAGAAATTTCAAGTTAATGAAAGTTGCTCAGGTTAGCAACAGACTTAAATATTAACATACAGGGAAAGATTTAGAAATCACTATACAAGTGTGCTTATAGAAAAATGAGTTGGTATATATGCATGTTGGCTGCTATTATGCAAATAAGAAACAGTACAACTCACACACAGGATACAAATGGAGAAACAAAGACCTAGGAAAGGAAAGCACGTTTTCAGGTGATGGCGATTAGCAACTCACGTGAATTTCCCTATGCTAATGTGAAATGTATATACTTGTTTCTGAGCTGGACACAAAATAGTTGATTAAAGATTAATTGTTCGCACTTGTTTTTGGAACAGATGGTTGGACGAAGAAAGCTGGTTGTGGAGCTAGTCAGGCACTATAATCCTGCAAACAACACTGACAGCGATAAAGTGATACCCACTCTAACTTTTTCCTACCCTTCTGACTTATCCCCATTCAATCCCTAACAATATTGAGGACTGAACACGTGGCAAAGGTATTTATGGACGGTCTCTCTCAAACACCCTCTGTGGAATCTGCTGACAAGAAAAAGAGCTTAATAAGAAGAAAGGAAGGAAGAAAAAATTTGAAGGAGAACGATATCAAATAAAAAGAATTCCTAAAAGATTCATGAGCTGCTGAATGCCATGCACGCATTTTTGCCTTTACTTTCCTTGTCTTTGGGGTCAAGTTCATAAAAGGTTCTCTATGACCAAGGTCCATGAGTTTGGACCTTGGACCTATATTTTGGTTTTCTACCTCGTGTAATTTAAGTATAGTAGAATCAAAGAAATAATGGGAACAGTATAACTCACAAGGAATGAATTTTTAAAAACCGTTCTTCCTATCACAACTCCTGAAAAATACACATTAGTGTGGGAAATTACACTTTACTGCACTTTCAGACTGAAAATTAATTGTGACCAGACAGCCCTTGGTGGTTATTTAGAAAAAAAAATATTTTAAAAAGTACTTCCATAGCCCTAGCTGGTGTGACTCGGTTGGTTGGACTGAAAGGTTTCTGGTTTGATGCCCAGTCAGGCACATGCCTGGGCTGTGGGCTTGATCCCCTGTGGTGGGCGTGCAGGAGGCAGCCGATGGTTTTGCTCTCACATAGACGTTTCTCTGTCTCCCTCTCCCTTCCTCTCTAATAATCAATAAACTTATTTTAAAAAGTACTTCTATAAATATAATAATAGTAATTTAGAAGCCCTTGTCATTGTGAAAGCTCAGAGAAAGTAGTTGTTGGATATGCATTAACATTTCATTATTTAAAAATGTCCCAGAATATATACATCTGCTGCTAACGGCCATACAAAGTATTTGGAAAATATAAATGTCAATGCAAAACTGCCACTCAAGTCACAACCTATTCCCATCTGGGCAAAAGGCACTCAGCAATGCCCAAAGGACTTTAGGTAGAAACCTTCTCTATGCTGTTATCCTCTAAATTAATATCTCTTCCTGAAGGATAGAGGCCTCCAAGCACAGAAGCCCGTGGTCCTTGTCATGGTGCCTGATCCGCTGTCCATGGTGTCCTCACGCACAGCTTTAATGAAACCTGGAGAGGTCCCTCCCACCATGCCAGCGGCTCACCTTTCCCGGGCGGCCGTCTCCAGCCTCTGACAGAGCCCGTGGCTGTGTGAAGCAGCTGCTCAGTACAGGGCGTGGTGGGGCTTGACCTTTCCATCTTCTCGTCTTCACATTGATGGGAGGTGGAGAGGCTGAGAGGCCTCCCTGATGAAATGGTTGTGCTTGATTTCAGAAAATGGTGGTAATAACAGTTCTTAGTGTAAGCACTATTCACTGGAAAAGTTCTGCAATTGCCGAATTATAATAATCATAATCATGGGAGGTGGCTGAAAGGGAGATGAGGAAATATACTTTCCTGGCTTAAAGGATTTCTGCATTGTCCATTTCAAAGCATGTCTTCCTGAAGCAATGTTCAGTCATGCAATGTGTAAGAGGCTGTCTGGCAGGCTCCAACTGGATATAATGAAGAACTTCCCGTGTCATCACCTGCTGCAATACCACAACCTGTGCACCCGCCTGTGGCATCTACCTGCCATCAGTAGCAGGATAGTTGCAAATTATTGGAGATTGGTTAGGCACTGGTTTAAAATCTAAATAGAAAGTAGAAGTGCATTTATTTTCATTTATAAAAAATATATATGAATAATTATGTACATTTATTAGACTTGATGTGTAGTTTGGAGGTCGTCTCCTCTGTACAAAGATAACCTGCTGAGGCTTCATCTCATTGGAGATGCGTGTGTGTGGCCTCGCTTACTGAACACGGCTGTTCACTCTGGGCCCTCGACCTGCTTCTTCACCTGCCCAGCGCTGAGCTCAGGTGTGAATGTTGCATCAGTTTACCCCTTTCTATCACCCTGGAAAACATACTCAAAGGTGTGAAATTTCATGTTTATGTTAAAAACTTTGAAAGGACTTTAAAGATTAAGCTTTAAATTTCAATGTTCAAGAAGTTACTCTTTTGTCATTAATCCTCAGCAAAGGATATTTTTTCCCATTGCTTTTCAGAGAGAGTGGAATGGAGGGAGGGAGGGAAGGAAGGAGAGAGACAGGAGAGAGAGG
This sequence comes from Myotis brandtii, assembly GCF_000412655.1. Lineage (NCBI taxonomy): Eukaryota > Metazoa > Chordata > Mammalia > Chiroptera > Vespertilionidae > Myotis > Myotis brandtii. The sequence continues at coordinate 1,025,148 of NW_005370042.1, read as the reverse complement.
AGCGTGGGGGGACAGCAATGTGAGAGGAACACAATGACTTGTTGACCCTGAGCAGGGAGAAAACCCACAACCCAGGTCTGTACCCTTGATGGGGAATTGAACCAGACACTTGGGTGCTTGAGCTGATGCTCTAACCACTGAGAACACCAGTCAGGGCCAACGAGTTGTTCTTAATTCACAATTTCATATACCAGCAGCATCAACCTCAAGAAGATTGAAGTCTGAGTGTCATAATGATGAAGTCTGAGAAAAGTGATGTCAAATACATGTTAGCTCCTTCCCTTAATATAATGACTTGATTAAATTAGAATATTTAAATAGTCTAATAAATATTAA
>NW_005370042.1:1012369-1023744 GCF_000412655.1 Myotis brandtii | reverse complement strand
GATTAGCAACTCACGTGAATTTCCCTATGCTAATGTGAAATGTATATACTTGTTTCTGAGCTGGACACAAAATAGTTGATTAAAGATTAATTGTTCGCACTTGTTTTTGGAACAGATGGTTGGACAAAGAAAGCTGGTTGTGGAGCTAGTCAGGCACTATAATCCTGCAAACAACACTGACAGCGATAAAGTGATACCCACTCTGACTTTTTCCTACTCTTCTGACTTATCCCCATTCAATCCCTAACAATATTGAGGACTGAACACGTGGCAAAGGTATTTATGGACGGTCTCTCTCAAACACCCTCTGTGGAATCTGCTGACAAGAAAAAGGGCTTAATAAGAAGAAAGGAAGGAAGAAAAAATTTGAAGGAGAACGATATCAAATAAAAAGAATTCCTAAAAGATTCATGAGCTGCTGAATGCCATGCACGCATTTTTGCCTTTACTTTCCTTGTCTTTGGGGTCAAGTTCATAAAAGGTTCTCTATGACCAAGGTCCATGAGTTTGGACCTTGGACCTATATTTTGGACCTATATTTTCTTCTGTGTAACTTATTGTTTCAGGTCTTACATTTAGGTCATTGTTCCATTTGAATTAATTTGCTTTACATGAGGACAAACTATAGTTTATTTTCACACATTTGCATGTGGCTTTTCAGTTTTCCCAGCACCATTATTGGAAGAGACCAACTTTACTCCATTGTGTGTTTCTGGCTTCTTTGTTGAAAATTCTCTGTTCATATACCTGTGGTTTTATAGCTGGGCTCTCTATTCTGTTCCATGAATCTGTGTGTCCATTTCCCTGCTAATACCATGCTGTTTTGATTATCATAGCTCTGTAGTATAATTTGAAGTCAGGTAGCATGATACCTCCAGCTACATTCTTTTTTCTCAGGATTGTCTTGGCTATTCAGGTTCTTTTGTGGTTCAATACAAATATGACAATCAAATTAGACTTTCTTTAACACATCTTCAAACAGAAATGAATATCTATAGCATATTGCTTTAATATCTAATTGATGGAAATTGTTCTTTTATGTGGTGCTTATATTATCAGCTTTTATTAATCATCTCACATCTATTTTATTTTCTCAGTATGAAAAGGTCTTCAAAAGTTGTGACTTTCACTATTTTAATTTTTATTCTTTTTGCTTTCCTATATTTTCAATATCAATGGAGATGGTTTATTCTGTTACATGTATATATTTTTCAATTTAAATTATCCTACTAGCATATTATGAAAGGGAATAAAAAATGAGACACAAAGTTTTGCACATGAGGGGTTGCCCTACTGATGATTGGTATTTGTGAAATGTGAGTCCTTTGTCCTCAGATGCTTGAGTTGTGGAGAACATTTCCTACGGTAGGTTTCCTACATCTTTCCCACACTATTTGAAATCATTATTCATTCTTCTACTCCTTTATTTATTCCACAAACATATACAGAGAGTGTACTGCGTATGAGGAACTGAGCTAGGAAGTCAAAGTTAAATAAGATACAGCTCTCTGTCCTCAGAAAAGTTAAGGAATGTGCTTTTGTCAGAATAGTGAAGTTTTGCAATTGTAGTTGGAGGCAAGTGAGGTCCTGATAAGGCCAGGGCCAGCCAAACTCTGGCTTGCATCATATCTGATCAGTATGTCTAGTATGTTACTTTTGTGGGTTCCCTGTTCCTACTTTGTGGTACCCCTCCCCTATTAAATGGCCAGTGCATTCTCCTCACTTTCCTCATGCAAAACCTGATTTAAAAAATATTTTTATTGATTTCAGAAAGTAAGGGAGAGGGAGAGGGAGATAGAAACATCAGTGATGAGGGAGAATCATTGATTGGCTGCCTCCTGCACGCCCCACACTGGGGATCGAACCTGCAACCTGGGCATGTGCCCTGACCAGGAATAGAACCATGACCTCCGGGTTCATAAGTTGACACTCAACCACTGAGCCATGCCAGCTGGGCAAAACCTGGTTTTTGAAAAGGATTATATTTCATTCATAAATTACTTAGGGTGATTGATATCAATGTATTCTTTCTTGGAGAATACTACTTTTCAAGCCAAACCTCTCATTGTAGGAATCTAATAATTAATCACTGCTGGCATAATGCTGGTTATCCTGAACAAATAGGGGAGCTTTAGGGCAGACCTAACATTTCACCAACTATAGCTTTTGTAAGCTGACCCAGGGAAGGGCTACTGTGTGTATTGTCCCTTACCTAATCTTACCTATTTCTTAAAGCATTTTCTATCCCAAGTTCTGACTTACTGCTAGATTTCTGTTTAGTTTCTTGACCTAGTAAAAGCAGAAACACAACTATCCCCACACAATGTGGTTTAATAAATTGGAGAAATGAGGCCAAAACCAAATGCCTCCATATTTTAGTAATTCAAAATAAAATTTTTAAAAATGATAATGGCTATATAAATTATAACCCTTTATCATTCTATTCTGAACATGGAGAAGTAATCTAAGGTGAATTCCATTTATATGGAATTATCTGATGTTTTAGTTCATCTTCCAGCTAATGAGGTTAATGGACTATAGAGTAAATTCAAATGGGGAAAATGCTGTCAATCAGAGGAATAATCAAAACACCTGCTTATCTAAGGGCACATCCCATGACCAAAGCTGGAACAATTTGATAAAAAAGGGAATACTATTAGTGTTTATTTAAATCCTTCCTCAAGGATATGTTTATTGATTTTAGAAAGAGAGGAAGAGAAAGAAAGAAACATTGATAGGCTGCCTCTTATATGTTCCCTGACCAGGGATAGAACCCTACAACCTAGGTATGTGCTCTGACTGGGAATCGAACATACAACCTTTTGGAATATGGGATGATGCTCCAACCAATGGAGCCACTTGTGCAGGGCCATTTTATTAGATTTTATTTCTACTGTTGACAGATTACCACAAACCTGGGGTCTTAGCAAAAGTTTTTTGTCTTTCAACACCAGGTCATAAGTCTGACACAGGTTTATCTGGGCTAAATCAGGGTGCTCACATCATTGCATGCCTTTCTGATGGCTCTCAGGGAGAGACTACTTTCTTGCTCTTTTGTGTTGCTGAAATTCAATCCTTTGTCATTGCAGGTGGAAGATGCCCATGTCCTTGCTGGTCAGTCAGAGGCTGGTTATACAGCTCCTGAAGGCCACATCATTCCTTGGCTTGTGGCTTCCTCCATCTTTAACACCAGCAACATCACGTCAAGTTCTCATGTCACATCCCTCTGACCCATTCTTCCTCCTGTGTTTTTCACTCTTAAGGACTCATGATTAGATTGTACCTCATGGATAATTGAGAATAACCTCACCATCTCAAGATCTGGCCTTACCAAAATTACATCTCAAAGATATTTTTCCAATGTAAGGAAGAATTCTGGGGATTTCTCGGGAGACCATTATTCTATCATAATGCTACTAAATGAATTACTCATTAGTCCATACGGATATACATAAATACTTTAATCGGTATATAAGTGGGGGAAAGAGATAACTCATTAAGTGGTCCTTACAGAAGAATGTGAACTGATAAATGTAGAAGTGATGGGGGAAACAGAAATACCATAATAATAATTGTCACAATCAAGATTCACTAATGGAGACTAAAATTATTGAGCTGATTTTTGAGAGAAAGATAATATTTGTATAGTCTTAAAGTAATCCTCCCTAACATATGTATCAATTACAAAGGGAAAATCATAACTTTCCTGTGAAGAACCTTATAGACACTTCTTTTCATTCTAAAAGATACACTCATGCTAGGACACAAACTAAGTCTCTACAAGTTCAAAAAGATTGAAATCATATCAAGGATCTTCTCGGATCACAATGACATGAAATTAGAAATCACTATAGTAAAAACACTCAAACACATGGAAGTTAACTAGCATGTTATTAGACAATGAATGGGTTACCAATGAGATCAAGAAAGAAATAAAAAACTTCCTGGAAACAAATGAAAATGAACACACAACAACCCCCAAACTATAGAACACAGTGAATGTATTCCTGAGAGGGAAGTTCATAGCATTACTGGCCTACATGGAGAAACAAGAAAAAGCATTAATAAACTATCTAATCCTACAACTAAATGAATTAGAAAGAGAATAGCAAGGAAAGCCCAGAAGGAGTAGAAGGAAGGAAATAATAAAGATCAAAGTGGAAATAAATGACATAGAGACTAAAAAAAAGAGTGCAAAAAATAAATAAATCCAAGAGCTGTTTCTTTTAAAAGGTAAACAAAATTGATAAACCCTTAGCCAAACTCATCAAGAAAGAAAGAGAGAGGACCCAAATAAATAATATAAGAAGCGAGAAAGGTGAAGTAACAACTGACAACACAGAAATATAAAGGATTGTAAGAATGTCAATGAGGTATCACCTCACACCTGTCAGAATGGATACTATCAACAGGTCAACAAATGATAAGTGCTGGTGAGGATGTTGAGAAAAGGAAACCCTAGTACACTGCTGGTGGGAATGCAGACTGGTGCAGCCACTGTGGAAAACAATATTGAGTTTCCTCAAAATTTTAAAAATGGAACTGCCATTTGACTGAGTGATCCCACTTCTAGAAATATAGCCTAAGAAACCCAGAACACCGATCAGAAGTAATGTATGCACCCCTATATTCATAGCAATACAATTAACAATAACTAAGATCTGGAAACAGCCCAAGTGCCCATCAGTAGATGAGTGGATAAAAAAGCTGTGATACATTTATAAGACAGAATACTACTCAGCTGTAAAAAAGAAGGATCTCTTACCCTTTGAGACAGCATGGAGGGACCTGAAGAGTATTATGCTAAGTGAAATAAGCCAGTCAGGGAAAGGTAAGTATCACATGATTTCACTCAGATGTGGAATCTAAAGGAAAGTATTATAATGAGCAAAATAGATCCAGAGACATAGAAACATGGAATATATTGATGAATCTCAGAAGGAAAGTGAGGGGTATGTGGGTGGGAAGAGATTAAACAAAGAACTTATATGCATATATGCATAACCCATGGACACAGACAATGGTGTGGGGAAGGCAGGGGCAGGAGTTGGGGTAAAAGGGGTCAATGGGGAAAAAGAGCACTTCTGTATTACTTTCAACAATAAAGATAAATTTTAAAAAGTTTAATTCCCAGTAATAACAGTTATAGGAAATCCCTGGTAAGATGCACTAAGAGTGGCACATCACTTCTGTCATGTTTTGCCCAAAACGCATTACCTGTTCCTAATCAGGAGAAAGCATCAGACCAACCAGAAATGAGGCCTGACTAGGGCTCTTCCAAGGTCTAGTTCATGCAACACAAGGGAAGATGAGAAGCTACCACAGGTCGGAGGGGATTCGGGGACAGGAAAACAATGCAATGTGGGACCCCAAACAGAATCTGGAATGATAGAACTCCATTAGTTGGAAACTTTGTGAAATAGAATGTAAACTCGAATTGAAAAATAAAAATTTAAAAATCTGCTTTTTAGTGACTAATATTGGGTCAATGTTAGTTTCCTGGCTTTGATGGTGATGGCTGATGATAGAAGACACTAATGTTTGGGAGAAGTTGCGGAGTCTCTATGGGAGCTCTCTCAGTACTATTTGAGCTACTTTTAAAAAATATTCTAAAGTTATTTTTTTTAAAAGTTAACCAAAATAAAAAGTAACTGTGTGGAGATGGATATTTTCAATGTTATTCTTTTTGTTTATCTGTGTTTTTCTATAATGATTATATATGTATTACTTTTTTATTTGAATCAAACGCTTAAAATTGCAAAGTCTGGCTCAGCCCCAGATGCAAAGTTCAGAAGTAGGAGGAGCCCTGGGAGTTGACTCACTCACAAGTCCTCCTGCCACGTGAGGCCCTGGGGGAGAATCTCCGTCCCCCAGGACATCCCCGGATTTGTCACTACAAAGATATGCAAGGGCACCTTCCAAAGCACTTTGATGTGTTGGGAAGAACATGGGCTTGGGACATGAAAACCAGTGTTAACTACTCCTTATTGATCATTTCTGGATCTTGTTTAAATTTGTTAACCTCTGAGCCAACTGTTTACTCATTAATTACAATAAAATGAATATTCTTTGGTGGCATTTTTTTCCAAGGAGTGGGTGACACAAATGTGGCCACAGGCGCTGATACTAACTGTGAACCGCTCCTCACCCCTCATGTTATTGTTTGCTGTCTCCGATTGACAAGTGAGCCCCTGGCAACTAGAAAATTCCTTGTGATAACGCATCTGAAAAATTTAACTGAACTCAGTGCAAAAGCCTATTTGTCTCTCACTGAACTTGAAGTGTGGCTGCAGGGAAGGCTTTGGTGAAAAGGAGATGAGTGAGCCCTTTTCTCTTTGCAATGGCTCTTGGGATGAAATATGTATGGAAATGAAGTCATTTTCAGTTCATCTCCATTTTTGTTGCCTTCCTCATACCTTCCTGACCTTGCTTTGCCCCTGAGCCTTCCCAGTGCCGAGCGATGATCATGCAGGTAGAAATCACACGGAGGGCATCACGCATGCAGCATGCATGGGGATGCAAGAATTTAATTTTCTTCCAGTGCAAAGCAGCCTGCCTGTTCAAAACTCATTTCCCTTCACAGCAAGCCCTACAGAAGTGCATTGGGAGAAAAACTTTCTCACTTTGAATAAATTCTGCTGCTGGTGCTTTTACATGAAGAGATTTATGAAGTTCACTTAAAAAATTGGCTAAGTAAAGGGAGTTTTCAATCTGAAATGAAGACAGACTGAGGGGAAAACACATAAAATATATGGGGCTCTGCCTCAGCCTCGCCCATTAGCTCAGAACTGGTGCGCGCATACATAACGTTAATGTTAAAGCCTGATTAGTGTGTAGACTGGGAATTTAACAAAACTATCGAAGAAATCAGCTTTAGCGTCGACATCAAAGCATACTCTTTGTGCAGAGGGAGAACGAAAAGAAATGGACAGGAATACCTTCCATTTAATCCTTGGTTCTCAGGGCAAGTGCAAGTGTTTTAAGAAAACAGATAAAAGATGAAAGCTCGACTCATACAAATAAGAGAATTGCATCTATGATGGCTTGAAGAAACCAAAGCTCTTCATTCCCAGTGTAATTTCCGGCTAGCAATAATCTCTCAACCCAATAAATCATTAATAATAGAGAGTTAGTATGCACAGCAACGTCTTATTTACATTCATGTCATGGGTTCTGAATTTGTAGTTGCAGAGCTCACACCCAGCCCCGTCCAGCAAAGTAAAGATAAAACATTTTTATTAAAACATTCTTCTTCATTTCTTTCTCTTAGTGGCACAGTAGCAATAGAGGCAGATTTCTAATATAGACAAAAGAATGATATGCTACGAATGGATGCGTCAGCTTAATGTGATTAGCATATTTTGCAGGTAATTTCTTTTTCTTGTGAGGGAAAAGCATTCTACTCCCCTGTCACAGTCCTCAATTTATATGGAGGAAAGTGAGTCATTAGGAATGGGTTATTGTGTGTGGATGAGGCAGTCCACTCATCTTGTAGTTGTATGCGTTTCCCATTTTAGATTCTACACATTGCCCATGCATTGTTACCAGGCATTGCCTGAGAAATTAAGTGTCTTTCTTTGCACTGAGAAACAAATGCAGAGCAGCTCATTTTTTGAGCTTTTGCTGAAAGGCAGAGCTGGAGCATAGATATAAAAAGGATTATTTTTAATGGAGATGAAAAATGTTTCCCCTAGTAGGAATTTAAAAAATTCCCTTTTAGTCTAAGCAGCGTGGTTGTTAAAGACAGACTCACACAATTAACACCAGTTGAACGGGGGAGGTACTTTGGGAAGGTTTTGAGGAAGCCCGTGTTCCTGAGCTCAGTAACCCCTGTGCGGCCGCTCTCCCTCACCTTCACTCATTGCTCCTGAATGGAGGCTGTGGGCTTCCAGGAACTGAGCCTGGCCAGTCCCAGAGCACACCAAGGGGCTCTGCTCTCCAGGCCGTTCATCGGTTCTGCCAAGAGAGCCACAGGGGAGTCAGTATTAATTACTATAAGGACTGAATCAAGTAATTAAAAGTACTAAAATTTTAAGTAGGATCTGAGTTGTCAATGCTGCAAGAACAGAAAGTGTTTAATCCCTTTGTAGCATATCCTGTGACCCTAACTTGGCAAAGTCATTGAGTCAGCAGACCCCAGTGTGTGGAGCTTCTCCTAGGTAAGAATAATGGGGTGCTGTCCTTTCCAATCTAGGTGCAATTTGGTGAATTAATGGACAGCACAAATGGGCCTGTGCTAGAGTAACTAGCATCCCTCAGCTCAAACAGTAGTTCTAGGCTATCTGAGAGAAAGCAAGGAAGGAAGGAAGAGAGGAAGGGAGAATAAAAGAAAAGGGTATATCCAAGTGATGTATGTTCACTAAAGCTGTGTTGTTAAATTAGTTCATCCCTTACAGGAGGATTACCTATCTGTTTTATATGGGAACACCATCTTCATTCTCCAGTCCTTTCTAGAGCTCAATATCCAAAATGTTATACGTGTTGGCAGCAAAGAGAGATGTCAGCTTTCCCTTAGACACTGAGTCCCAGTTTTTGATGATGCATCACTGAGAGCCCAGCTTTCTGTACAATGACATCGTTGCAGTGTATATTTGAAGCTTGAGTGGGAATGCCCAGATTTGATAGAGAGCAGGTTTCAGATGAATCATTGGCTATATTATGAGAAATTAGATGTTTTTAGTCAATCACTTTATAATCAAATTGGTTATTCAGTTTTAAGCTGACTTTTTCTCAAATTTTGTTGTTTCTAAAACTATAAAACATGAGGTAATCTCTTGTTCTAGAGATAAGTTATAGTAAAAAGAATTAGGTAATTTCATGAAAAAATATTTTATATGAAAAAAAGACTAGAGACATTTTTACAGCCTAGTTCAGCGATGGCAAACCTTTTGAGCTCGGCGTGTCAGCATTTTGGAAAACCCTAACTTAACTCTGGTGCCGTTTTACATATAGAAATTTTTTGATATTTGCAACCATAGTAGAACAAAGATATTTATTTTATATATTTAAATGCCATTTAACAAAGAAAAATCAACCAAAAAAATGAGTTCGTGTCTCACCTCTGACACGCGTGTCATAGGTTCGCCATCACTGGCTTAGTTAGTCTTACCTCTTATGGTTTATCTTTGGGTATAAAGAAGCTTCCTATGTCAAAATGTTTCATATAAAAAGTGTATTATTTTGGATGAATAAAACAGACAGAATTCTCCCACAAATATTATGTCTTTAAAATAGTTTATTATTTAAAATCTCTCTCTCTCTTTATCTTCCTCTCTTTCTCTCTCTCTGGAATATAGTTCATTTTGCATCAATCATATACATCTCAGATAGTAATTTTTGTGAGAGTAATTAAATCATTTCTTAAGTCAGTTTAAAACAATTAAAATTAGATAATATATTACTTGAGGAATGATTTTAACTATATTTTATATATTTTTAAAATTTCATTTTATCACTGATAAAATTTTCTCCCTTTATACCACCCTCCACCCAACCCCCACCCCAACCCAGGCCTTCACCACACTATTGTCTGTGTCCAAGGGTTATGCATACATGCATATGTGTTCTTTGGTTAATCTCCTCCGTCCCCTCCCTGCCACCCTCTTTCCCTGCTGAAATATACTTTTAAAGCTAATCAATATATACAACAGTTTTTGAGCCAAGATTGACCTTTTGATTTGAGTGACAGGTTGACACTCTGATCTAGGTGATGAAGCAGCTTCTGATTATTTGGAAGGGAGGGCAGCTCTGAATCGGCCTTAAGTGCCCTTCTCCTGTGTCCCATCAGGGCCTTCATGGGAGTAGAAACCTGCCCCAGCTTGGCACCCTGAAATATTCAGGGAGCATATTTTAGGAATAGTTCATATTCGTCACAAGACATGCCAGTGCATGTGAAATGTGTAAAGCCCTTCCATAGCTGATGTCAGTAAACCACATGTTTCCATTTCTCAAGTCTGTCATATAAAATCAGAGACAGGCTCTGGATACTTACTATATATTGGGCCCTGTTCTGTGTTCTGTCAATGCGGTAACTCATTTAATTCTCAAAAGAACACCGCAGGTTGGAGCCTGTCATTAACCTCACTTTATAAATGATGAAACAGAACAGTTAATTGTCAAAGCCACATGTGTAATTAAATAGTGAAGTGGAGGTTGGCAAAACGATCCAGAGCTCAGATTGGAGAAAAGATTTCATTATTTCTTTACATATTTACAAATATTATCCACCTGCACGAACATGAGACCCTTGCAAAATGTTCACGTGGAAACATTCAGGAAAACATTCCCAAAGGTGCCCGACTGGGGCTCGCACTGACATCATCTATTTACAATTTTCCAAGAGCACTTTCTTACTCAACAGACAGTGTCCCAGCCCAGTAATTTTAGCCACTCAGTTAAATACAGTGACTTTTAGCATTGATGACATCATTGCCATTTCATTCACGCTTCACTCTCACTACCCAGGTATCCACATGCTTGGGGACTAGAGTGAAATTTCTGAGTTCAGATCATTAGGAGGTTTTATCAGAACTGGAACTAAATACCTGAACTAAGAAAGATGCACCTTTTATTTTTTTAATGTGTTCTTGCTAAGTGGAGTAATTCCAGTGAAAAAACACACTTTGATGGTTGCTAAACGTAAAAGTTGGAAGTCTTTCTCCAAGGATTTATAATGGAAAAAAATATTATATTGATTCTTTCTAAAATAATTTAAAGACCTGCTATACACCAGGCATTATTTTTCATGCTGGAGATACAGCTGTAAACAGACAAAATATTCTGTTCTCAAATGTACTGAAAATAATTTATGGGCCTATGAAAACCTCTACAAGAAGGAACAAAGGTGTAAATACTCAGAGTGGCTTAGCAGGGAACATAAACAGGTGAATAAGGCCGAGTTAAACTGTCAGGGAATGGTGGGACCTTTCATGAGCTGGAGGGTTCAAACCTAACTCAGAGGTTTGGAGCTTTATTTCTTTAAATCATTTTACCAGCCAATCAAATGTTTCTGCTCTTTAGAATAAGGCGATTTCACCTTTGCTCAAGAATCTCAGGGATTACTAGGTGTACCGGTTAATAATGTGGATTTTTTCAACAGATGGAGTTACACATATGTTGATATATATATGTGATTTGATATGTATGCTATTTTGTTGTATTGACTGCAAGCTTCAAATCTTCATATGTCAAACTTTCTGAAGGTGTTAACATCATAGAAATTTTTACACTTAAATATGTCAACATTCATGCCAAAAAAAGAGCATTTGGGGGAAGTTTTAATTCATTACTTTATTTTGAAGAAAAGTGCTGCTGAAAGTTATCGTATACTTCGGGAAGCTTATGGTGAACATGCTCCATCTCAAGATACTTGTGAA
>NW_005370042.1:957777-1012300 GCF_000412655.1 Myotis brandtii | reverse complement strand
GAAGATGCATGTCAAACTCAAAAACAACTTGCAGAAAGATTAAACTTTGTTCAGCAAACAATTTCCAAATCATTTACAAGCAATGGGAAGGATTTTAAAGGAAGGAAAATGGGTGCCACATCAACTGAACGAAAGACAAATGGAAAACCGAAAAGTCATCAGTAAAATGTTGCCTCAACGGCACAAAAAAGTCTTTTTTGCAACGAATTGTGACTGGCAATGAAAAGTGGATTTATTTTGAGAATCCCAAACGCATAAAATCATGGGTTGATCCATGTCAACCATCAACATCGACTGCAAGGCCAAATCGTTTTGGAAATAAGACAATGATCTGCATTTGGTGGGATTAGGAAGGTGTGGTGTATTATGAGCTTCTAAAACCAGGTGAAACCCTTAGTACTGATCGCTACTGACAACAAATAATCAATTTGAAACACACTTTGATCATAAAACCACCAGAATGTGCCAGAAGACACGGCAAAGTAATTTTGCTTCATGATGACTCACCATCACACACTTCAAAACCAGCTAAAGACACGTTAAAAGATCTTGCCTGGAAAGTATTAACCCACTCACCATATTCACCAGACCTTGCTCCTTCAGATGACCACTTGTTCCGATTGATGGAACATGCACTTTCTGAGCAGCACTTCAAAACATACGAAGAAGTGGAAAATTGGGTCTCTGAATGGTTTGCCTCAAAACAAGAAAAGTTCTATTGGGACGGTATCCACAAATTACCTGAAAGATGGGGGAAATGTGTAGCTAGTGATGGACATTACTTTGAATAAAGCATTTTTGATGTTTCTCTTGAAATTATCGTGTTTTCTTTGATTACAAAATCTGCCATCATTAACCGGTACAACCAGTAAATGGTACTTTACACTGCCTATTCCAATCCTTGTTCCTAATTGAAGATACACAACAGTGTATGCTACAAGGAATCCATCCAAATCTCTTTCAACCCTTCCAGGGATGGGAATCTCAGCACTTGGTGCATTAGTCTGCTCTTTCTGATTGGCTCTGACTTCATATAGATCCTCTCTTTTGAATTAGTTCAGTGTCTACTGGAAACAAATATGTCTGAAGATAAATCACATCAAAGTCAACCTGAGAGCAATCAATGAACAAGCATTTCTTGCTGATATTTAAGTATTAGTCCAAGGCTAATCCAAAGAAGTGTAAAATGTCTAGATGACTGGACAGGACTAATGCTGATGAAAATAAATAATTACTAGAGACTCTGTATCAATTATTATAACTCCAATAAATATTAGAATTAGATGGCATCTATAGGTTGATAGAAAGGAGAAGCAGAGAGATCTCACATATAAGTAAAACCCTGCAGTCTTTGTCTCATTTCACTTAGCACAATGCCTTCAATGTTCATATGTGTGGTTTCAAATGGCAGAACGTTTTTTTCTCACAACTGTGTAGTATTCCATTGTATATATGCACCACATCTGTTTTTTTTTCTTATTAGATGGCATCTATAGGTTGATAGAAAGGAGAAGCAGAGAGATCTCACATATAAGTAAAACCCTGCAGTCTTTGTCTCATTTCACTTAGCACAATGCCTTCAATGTTCATATGTGTGGTTTCAAATGGCAGAACGTTTTTTTCTCACAACTGTGTAGTATTCCATTGTATATATGCACCACATCTGTTTTTTTTTTCTTTTTTCTTTTTTTTTGCATTTCACTACATACAGACAAGAGTGTTTCCAAATAATAGTTATTGTATATAATGCTGCAATGAACATGAGAATACAGATATAGCTTTGAGATTCTGATTTCACTTCCTCTGGATGGATAACCAGAAGTGGAATTGCTGGATCATATGGTAGTTCCATTTTAGGTTTTTAAGGAAACTTCAGAGTGATTGAAAGACTTTTCCTTTTAGCAATTTGAATACATCATGCCACTCCATTCTGGCCTATAAAATTTTGGCTGAGCCTGGATGGTGTGGCTCAATGGTTAAGCATCAACCTATGAAGCAGGAGGTCATGGTTCGATTCCCAGTTAGGGCATATGCCAGGGTTGTGGACTCGATCCCCAGTGTGGGGCATGCAGGAGGCAACTGATCAATGATTCTCTCTCATCATTGATGTTTCTCTCTCTTCCTCTCACTTTCTCTCTGAAATCAATGAAAATATATTAAAAAACAATTTTTGGCTGAAAAATCTGCTGATAGTCGTATGGAGTTTCCTTTGTATGTAACAAGTTGTTTTTCTCTTGCTGCTTTTAAGATTCTCTCCTTGCTTTAACCTTTGACATTTTAGTTATAGTGTGTCTAAGGGTAGGTTACTTTAGGTTCATCTTATTTGGAATTCTCTGGGCTTCCTGGATCTGGATGTCTGTTTCCTTCCTCAGTTTAGGGAAATTTTCACCATGATTTCTTTAAATAATTTTTCTGCCCCTTTCTGTCTCTCTTCTCCTTCTGGACCCCTATAATGCCAATGTTAGTCTGCTTGATGTTGTCTGAGAAGGCCCTTGACTTATATTCACTTTTTCTCATTCTGTTTTTTTTTTGCTGCTTTGATTGGGTGAGTTCTATTGCCTCTTCTTTGAGTTCACTGATCTTTTCTTCTGCTTCATCTAGTCTACTGTTGAACCCCTCCAGTGTATTGTTTCAGTTTACTTAATTATATTCTTCCTCTCTGTGACTTCTATTTGGTACGTTTTAATATTTTTTATCTCTTTGTTGAAGTTCTCACTATGTTCATGCATTGTTTTCCCAAATTCCATGGGCAACTTTATGAGTATCACTTTGAACTCTTTATTATGTTAATTTCTTGTCTCAGTTTCACAAAGTTTGCTGACCCCCCTCCCCCCTGCCCTGAGCTTTTACCTTGTGCTTTTGTCTGGATACACCCTTTGTGTCTTCATTTTGCCTGACTCTGCCGGTGTCTCTGCACTGGGTGGAACAGCCGCTCTCCCTGCCCTGAAGGAGTGGCTCTGTGTAGGAGATGAACCTTATCACTCAGCCCTGCCCTGGCTCTTGGTGTCTCTCAAATCCGCAGGACTGTGCCAGCAGCCTGTTTGATTTGTAATGGCTCCCAGGAGGGGGGGTGTGCGCAGACCTGTCAGTGTCCCGAAGGGCAAGATCTGTCAGCACCGCACTCAGCTGATTGGAAGCCAGACCCTCAGTGTGAATGTGCACAGTCCCAGGGACTGAAGCATAAGCCCCGCTGGGCACCAGCGCTAGGCCTATGGGCGTGTCCCCTGGGTGCAGTTATTCCCACCTCTTCCTGTCTGTTTATCCATGCTTCTTCCTGAAGTGACATTTTACATGCCATCTTCACAGGGTATACATGAGCAGATGGAGAAAAACTGATTGAAACTTAAGGAATAAAGGCTTACAAAGCATATTACTTTGTTATATCAACCTGTCACAATATGAAGTGATAGCATAAGGCAAGAAATAAGTCTTGCTAAACTCCCAAACATCTGAGAATATGTTGCAGTAAGCTTTTAGGTGTATAAATGGATTCATACACCTTGGAGTCTTCATTGCAAATCCGTGAGCTTATCTTATTTGTTTATACCTGTTTATATTCTGCCTCTGGGCAAAAAGCACATATTCTCAAGAGCAGAGATTTTATATATCATAATAAATTTAAGACCCCTGGCTCCTAAAACAGTGTTTAGGGACTATATACACTCAATTGTTTATGGAGAAAGTGAATAAATTAAGAATATTGTGATAACTCTCCAACACATAACAGTTATATTTCACACTAACATTTCTACAATAAGAAAGAGAAAATGATGATTCTGTAACTTTCATTCTCTTTCAAAATGTTCTAAATTAATTTGTTCTAAAGAGCTGAAACCATCCTCCTAACACTGAGAGCAGCTTCTTTCAGATCATTGAAATCCTGTGTAAGTTCAGCATATTCATCCTAGAGCACCCTGACAGCAAGCCGCCCCTACAGCAGCCATTCCTCTCAGCAAGTTTCTTCATTTGCAATATTTAGTTATTTAGCATTGGTCCTGTTTAGAGTGTTTCAATATTGTAGGTAAAGGACTCTGTGGCTTGAAATAAAAATAAGTGCTCAAATGAAAATTTGCTTTTATTGTTAAGAATGGTAGAATTTATCTAAGTGATTATTTGTGCTATCACAGAAACTGATACATAGTAATTAGTGGTCCTTACTAACTATATGTATTTGAGAATTTACATGGCAGTTTCACACACACCAGTTTATTTGTTACTTACTTTGCTAGCACAGAATTCCTTTGGTGTTAATTAAAAAAAAAAAACATAGCACAGATATTTTAATGTAAGAAGAATTGAAATGAGAAGAAGAGGAAAGCATGACCAGGCATACTAAAGCAGAGTTGTGGAAGGAGAAAATGAGGACTCTTTTTTTTTTAAATCCCTGCCTTCTCACTGAAAATGCAGTAGTTTAGAAACCATTGATTCCTAACTCTGTAGTAGCAAATGCTTGTAGGACTCAAACTGAAAATTCCACTGTGCTCAGCAAATATCAAATACTAGAGGCCCGGTGCACAAAAATTTGTGCACTCGGGGGGCAGGGGAGGGGAGTCCCCCAGCCCGGCCTGTGCCCTCTCGCAGTCTGGGACCCCTCGGCAGATAACAACCTGCTGGCTTAGGCCTGCTCCCGGGTGGCAGAGGGCAGGCCCAATCCCTAAGTGCAGCCCCTGGTCACACTCAAGGCAGGGTCGATGGGGAGGTTGCGGTGCCACCCCCTGTCACGCGATTAGCCAATGAAAAGGGTAGCGGTCGTATGCCAATTACCATGTTTCTCTTTTATTAGTGTAGATAAATGCTGCAGTGTAAATAGCAAATGTAAAATGAATCCCTAACCAAACCCAGACTGGACTGTTGGTAATTGATTGCTCATAACCATTCTACCGTGTACTTTACCTGACTAACAAGTGCCATCAGCAGTTTCACATCAGCTGAGAAGGCGAGGCAAATGCACTTGTTGACATTGTTTCAGAAATCACAAGCAGTAAGAAACAATTATTAGTTTATGTTTTTGATCACACAATGTGACTTCAGTAACTGAAAGGGGTTGGTCAGAGCTTTACATGAGCAGACTTATGTATGTAATTAATGTTGGTAAAATTAAAATGGAGTCTTATAATGTTAGAATAATAAATGTAATCCCAATGGGAACCACAAAGTGTAAAGTTATAGAATTTACATGAAAATACATAAGAAGGGAGTTAAAATTATTTACTATAAAAAAAACTAATCACAAAAGAGACAGTAACACAGGGAGGGAGGTATAAACCATATAGAAAACAAATAGCAAATGACAGAAATAAGTCCCTCCACATCAGTAATTACTTTAAATGTAAATGGATTAAACTCTGTCAAAAGATTGGCAGAAAGGATAAGAAAAATAATTGACCTATATGATATCTGCAAGAAATTCAAAAATACAAAATGGTTTAAAGTAAAAAGATGGAAATACATATTCCATGCAAATAGTAACCAAAAGAAAGCAGGGTGGTTATACTAATATCAAACTATATTTTAAATAAAAAATCCCATCAGACAAAGAAGGACATTATATATTAATAAAAAATTCAATAGAGCAAGAAGGTATAATGAATATAAACATTTATACACCTAATTACTGACAATGAAAATACATGAAACAAAAATTAAAAAATAGAAGGGAGTGATAGACATTCCCATACCAGCAAATAATTCAGAATCTATCTATTCAGGTAGAATAGATAGATAGAACAACCAGACATAAGATAAAGAAGGAACTAGAGGACTTGGGCAACACAACAACCCCTAGACCTAACAGACATTTACAGAACACTAGGCAACAACAACTATATACACATCCTTCTCAAGTGCACAGGGGAGATTCTTTAGGACAGACCATCTGTGAAGCCAAAGTTTAAGTCTCAATAGATATAAAAAGATAAACATCATACAAGGTATCTCCCCCTGGCAACAAGGGATAAAGTTAGAAATCAATTAACAGAAGGAAAACTAGAAAATTAGCAAATGTGGGCAAATTAAAGAACATACTCTTAAGCAACCAATGAATTGAAGAAGAAATCACAATGAAAATTAGAATATATTTAGAGATAAATGAACATGAAAGGATCACACATTAAAACTTGTGGGACGCACACAGAAAGCATGGCTAAAATGGAAATTTATAGCTTTAAATCCCTACATTGAAAAAGAGGTTGATCTCAAATCAACAATGTAACTACAACTTAAGGAACTAGAAAAAGAACAAAAAAAGCCCAACATCGGCAGAAGGGAACCATAAAGATTATAGTAGAAAGACATGATATGGACTATAGAGGATAGAATAACAGTAGAGAAAATCAAAGAAACCAAAAAGTTGGTTCTTTGAAAAGATCAGTAAAATTGAGAAAACTTTCACAAAATTGTCTAAGAAAAAGGAGAGAAGACTCACATTACCAAATCAGAAATGAAGGTGGGCACTATTACCCATTTTATGGAAATAAAAAGTATTTTATTTGGTAACTAGAGGCCTGGTGCACGAATTCATGCGTGTGTGTGTGTGTGTGTGTGTGTGTGTGTGTGTGTCCCTCAGCCTGGCCTGCACTCTCTTGCAATTCGGGACCCCTTGGGGGATGTCTGGCTGCCAGTTTAGGCCTGATTGCCATCAAGGCCTTCAGTGATCGGGCCTAAACCTGCAGTCAGACATCCCCCGAGGGATGTAGCAGTGTGCCAAGTGGCAAGCGGCCAGGCAGGAGCCTGAGCCAGGGCTGGGTGCTGCGCACCGCTCGCGCTCATCCCGGCCCACTGTGCCTGCCCCTGGTAGCACTGCTGCGGAGTCAGGAGAGGCTCCTGCTACCACAGCTGCACTCGCCAGCTGTGAGCTCGGCTTCTTGCCGAGCAGCACTCTGCCTGTAGGAGCACACTGACCACAAGGGGGCAGCTCCTGCATTAAGCATCTGCCCCCTGGTGGTCAGTGTGTGTCAAGCAACTAGTCGACCGGTCCTTTGGTTGTTTCGATCGTTTGGTCATAATGGTCGCTTAGGCTTATCTATATTATAGATAAGAGATTAATATGAAAAATTGTACACTGGAAGATTGAATAACTTACATAAAATGGGAAAATTCCCAGAATCACAAATGGCCATTCCTCCTGTGGGAATATAAATCCATACTGTCATGGAAAACAGTATGATGGTTCTCAAAAAATTAAAAATATATCCACTATGTGATCAAACAATTCCAATTCTGGGTACTCATTATTGAGACTCATTATTTATTTGGATATATCATGGTCACTCCATGGTATTTCCCATCCTCTTTTTCCTTATTTTGGTGAAAATATAGCCTCTGCTCCTCTTTATATTCCCACTTAACACTATTCTATGTGAGGAGGTGCTCCCTCACCTGAAAAAAGATGGTTTAGAAAACTGAAAATGGTACAAGTGATGCAGAAAGGTAAAGTGTGGAAGAGCTTTCTTTCTAGCTCTAGCATGATGTAATTTTTCAGCTCTAGCATGACGTCATTGATAGCACTTGTTTCTCTCTTACACAATAAGGTGCTCTGTCAGCTGCAAACTGATTTGTTGTTCCGTCAGAAATGCATGAGTAAGTAAAGTATGAATACAAAGGGAGAACATCTTATTATGCAAGGTTTGGTGGAAACTGCTGACAGCCAGGCTTACACTGTTCTTGAGGCAATCAATAGAGACAGATAGAAAAGGAAAAGGAACAAAGGGAAAGACTTAGGATAAAATATTAGAAAGGTTATATATGGATACTTTGGTCAAACTCAAAGTAGTGTGGGAAGTGAGTAGAAATGGATCACATAGTTTCCTCAGTGCCAACTCAAATGTGCACATTGAAGTTGCCCAGGGAAAGGAGACAGTATGGGCTCCAAGGCTACAGTGAGGATGGTCTCAGTGCTGCCATATTGGGAAGTGCGATGGACACTCTCCCCTTGCTTTAAGGTACTTTGTCTCCTTAGCCAGTCTCTGTTTTGTTTTACAGACTTGTTTAAAGGAGATTTACAACTTCTTGTCTTTGATATCTTTCCCTTTGCCAATCTATATTATTTATCACTAAATTCTTGTGTATCATGTTTCACAAATATTCAAATTCTCATCTCAGTCTAGCTGTCATTCTCACCATATAGAGATTATTGTTGAAAGTTATTTTTTTAATTACCGAATCTTGATTAGGGTAAAAAGCTAAAAAAGAAAGAAAGAAAGAAAGAAAGAAAGAAAGAAAGAAAGAAAGAAAGAAAAAAGAAGGAAAGAAAGAAGGAAAGAAAGAAAGAGAAAAGAAAAGTGTCAGACTGCATATTGAGGATTTTCTTCTTTATGTCTTTTTATTTTATGTCCCCACTTTAAAAAAAAAATGGGAACACATTCTATGTTAATTTCTGTAGCTGGGACAACTTTTTTTGGTTCACATGTTTTACGGATCAGATATATTTTATGTTGGCCTGTGCTGTTTGGCCAGATCAAAGGTTTGGCCTAGTTTAGCATTTAAGAGAAAAAACTCTAGAGTCTGGGTTCCAAATCCCAGCCCCAGCATCTTCCAGCTCGGTGATTTGAGGCAAGTTAACCTCTCAGAGCCTCCATTTTTCACCTGTAATGTAGAGAGAATTCTACCTATGAACTATGACTTATGTACATATAAGACTATCTGGCATGTAGAAATAGTCAATACAAGTTTATCTATGATGAGTTTCTGAAAATCAAATAAAGAAGCTGAAGTAATAGTAGCAGGCCTTCAGGTTTCCAACTTCATCCTAAGAAGAAATAAGTCAATGGGAAATCACTCAGTTCTAATGGAGATGGAGTTGAGAGGCGGGATTCATTAAAGGAGGTTGCATCTCCTCCAAGGTTTGGGACCACTGTACAGTTTATTGGGTTTACTCAAATGGTAATTTGATTCCAAACTTGACATTCCTGGCATTCCTCCAAAAGCACAAGCTGAGCACTTGAACGTGATGTCTCTACAGAGGCCAGTTCTGGGCCAGGTGTAATGACTAATACCCCCTCTGTCATCAGTTACATTCATGTGGGGGAGGAAAATCCAGGGTGGAAACCTTCTACCTTAGGGCCAGAGGAGAGGTCTAGGGACAGATGTCCTTGGCACCGGTACTGTTTATTTTATTTTTATTATTACTATTAGCCACATAAATACCCTATTTTTTTGATACTTTTAATTGAGCATCACATGTGCTTTTGAATGAGCTGCATGAAATTGAAATGAGCCTTCTAAGAATTCCCCAGAATAGTCCAGAAAACATTCTTAAACACGCGTTATGTCTGGTTACAACGTCATCATAATTGATGTCCTATATTTTCTGTTTTTCCACATGACTCTGGCTTGATCCCAACCCACCCATGAATCTCAAGGCCAGACATTACAACCAGGCTATCATGCTCTCAGCTTCAGCTTTCCTTTGACAGATGTTCCCGTATCCTCACAATACTCTGTCATCTCTTCTTTATCTTCACTGTTGCTACAGATGACTAATGATTTTTCCTACTGGGAGTTTTGTATTCCTTCCTTCTGTTCACTAAATTCTCTTCTAGGGGTTTTTCAAATGCCATCCTGATCAAGTTACTCTGTCCATTTGAAGTATGTAACAGTTCAAAAATTTATAGAATAAGGCACAAACTCCTTAATATATCATGCTAAGTGATTATTGATTAGTCTCCATTTATTACCTTACTATAGGCCTGGTGCACGAAATTCATGCACCATTAGGGTCCCTAGGCCTGGCCGGTGATCAGGGCCAATCTTTGGGGCTATATGGGGCCCCCGCTGGCATCTGCCTTGTCTGGCCTAGAGCCTGTGGGCTGGGGGCAGCTCCTGCATTGAGCACCTGCCCCCTGGTGGTCAGTGCACATCAAAGCAGCCGGTTATTCCCCCGTTTGGTCAATTTGCATATTAGGCTTTTATTATATAGGAGGATTCCCAAATGTGCTCTTCTTCTTCTGGGATTACAGTTTCCCAAGTAGGGGAGTGTGTGTGTGTGTGTGTGTGTGTGTGTGTGTGTGTGTGTGTGTGTGATATGACTCTGACCTTTGGCCTTTCACCTCTCAGCTTGAAATGCTGACAGGGATGAGCCTGGAGTGGATGTCTGCCCATGGGTTAATAGGTTCCTGCAGGATGGGGCACCACAGTGTAGGGATGCCATTTATGTGTAGTAGAGTGAGCCAGGTCTGAGGTGTTATCCAGGCTAGTTTGTAGGCTAATCCAAGCAGGGAATCATTACCTTTGAGACGTCTCTTCCACCCCATCTTGGCATCCTTTTTCTCTAACCTGCTGTCCCCAACCAAATGCTTGGCTACTACAACCTTTGAGCCTCAGTCATATTTTATATAGATGTCTCCCAACGCACGTTTTTATAAATTCTTTTGATTCCTGTAATGATTAATTTCATGTGTCTACTTGAATAGGATGCAGAACCCAGATATTTGGTCAGATGTTATTCTAGATGTTCTGTGAAAGTATTTTTCAGATACAATTACTTTTAAACCAGTAGGTTCTGAGTAAATTACTCTTCATAATGTGGTTGAGTGGGCCTCACCTAATCAGTTGAGGCCCTGAACAGAAAAAGACAGATCTCCCTGGAAGAAGGGGGGCGGGGTTGTTTCTAGTTGACCATCCTTGGACTTAAACTGCATTTATTCCTGGGTCTGCTAGGTCTCTAGCCTGTTGGCCTGTGCTGTAGATTTTGGACTTGTCAAGCCTCCACAATCATATGAACTAATTTCTTAAAGTCTATCTATCATCTATCTATCTATCTATCTATCTATCTATCTATCATCTATTTACCTATTGGGACAGAGAGATGGAGAGAGGGAGACAGAATTTGGATTTTTCAGTGTGCGTGTGTGGCTTAGGAATTGTTGTTTGCTGAAGATGTTTCAAATGTAATCCTTCAAAACAGGAATAAAGGTCAAAATCAGTGTAACAAAAGAAACATCTAAATATACACACACAATACTACTTTATAATGTTACTTTTTAAGTAGAAGAATAAAATAAAGAAAAACGGGGCACTGATTTTTTTTAACAGTAGTTTTTGGCTCACAGCAAAAGAGGGGGAAGTACCAAGATTTCCATATAACTTCTGCCCCCACACATGTATAGCATCCCTCATTATTAACAACCCCACAAGAGTGGTGCATTTATTGACACATCATCATCACCCAGAGTCCATGTTTACATTATGGTTCCTTCTTGGTGTTGTACATTCTAAGAATTTGGACAAACCTTCAATAGTATGTATCCATCATTATAGTATCATACAACGTATTTTTACTGCCTTAAGAATCCTCTGTGTTTCTCCCTAATCATCCCTCCCTCCAACATACAAAATCCCTGACCAACACCAATATTTTTACTGTCTCTATAGTGTTGCCTTTTCTAGAAGCCTAATATTGAATTCTTTCAATATGTAGCCTTTTCAGGTGGGCTTTTAAAAACTTATTAATATGCATTTAAATTTTACTAATATCCATGTCTTTTCATGGCTGATAATCCAGTTTGTCTTAGCACTCAATAATATTCTATTGTCTAGATGTACCTACCACAGTTAATTCATCCATTCACCTACTAAAGGACATCTCATTGTTGTTTTAATTTGCATTTCCCTGATGATACATTATTTAAAGTATCTCTTCATCTTTTTATTTTCCCTCTGTATATCTTTTTTAGTGAGGTGTCTTTTAAGGTCTGGCCCTTTTTTTAATCTGATAGTTTGTTTCTTGTTGAGAAAGAGTTCTTTCTATGTTTTGGATAACAGTCTGCTATCAGATGTATCTTTTGCAAATATTTTCTTCCAGTCTGTGGCTTGTCTTCTCATTCTCTTAATATTATGTTTTATAACGCAAAAGTTGCTAGTTTTAGTGAAATCCAGCTTACCAATTACTTCTTTTATGATTTATGGCATTGTATCTAAAAATCCATTGCATACCCAAGATCACATAGATTTTCTCTTATGTTGTCATCTAGTAGTTTTATAGTTTTCCATTTTATATTTAGGTTTGTGATCCATTTTGAGATCATTTGTGTGTGTGTGTGTGTGTGTGTGTGTGTGTGTGTGTGAAGGGTCTAAGGTCTATATGTAACTTAATCTTTTCCATATGGATATCCTGTTGCTCCAGCATCATTTATTTAAAAGACTATCTTTTCTCCATTGACTTGCCTTTGCGCCTCTCTCTTGACTATATTAATGTGGGCACATTTGACCTGCTTGTCTATTCTTTCATCAACATCCCACTGTCTTGAATACTGTCACTTTATAGTAAGCCTGTAGTCAGGGAGTGTCAGTCCTCCAACTTTGTTCTTCTCCTTCAAAATTGTGTGGGATATCCTGACTCTTTTTCCTCTCCATATAAACTTCTGAATTATTTTGTCATTATCCACAAAATAACTTACTGGGATTTTGATTGGGATTGCATTAACTATTGATAAAGTTGGGAAGAACTGACATCTTGACAATATTGAGTCTTTTTATCCATGACCATTTATTTATTTTATTTATTTATTAATTTATTCCATTCACTCCTTTATTAATTCACTCACTCATTCATTCACAGTAACTCACTGAAATCTCCCAGGCCACCACCTTGAATACCAGCTTCAGCTGAAGTCAAAAGATGTTCAGGGAGTGAGTTGTTACCAGGAAAAGCACAGAAAACAAAGGTAAGGCTCGGAGGCAAATTTAACTTGTCTTCTTCACTGATAAGAGTTTCAGAGAAAAGGTCTCCCCCTCTTCCTGCTACAAAAAGGAAGACACCCTTACAAATGTAGTGTCTTTTCCAAGGATAACTTCTGCTTGCTTTTTCTATCATCTCCTGTGTCTGCTCTTTCTTAAAATTATTCAGCCTAAAATGATCCTTGTGCCAAATATATATATTTTGGGATGACAAATTCTGTTCCCCTACAGCTCCTAGGCTACAAACTTGTACAGCTTGTTACAGTACTGAATGCTCTAGGAAACTGTAACACAGTGGTAAGTACTTGTGTAATGTGCTGTGCTAACCACTCACCTACCTGCCTGCCTGGTCGCCCCAACCACTTGCCTGCATGATTGCCCCTAACCACTTGCCTGCCTGATTGCCCCTAACTGCTCACCTGCCTGCCTGATAACCCCTAACTGCCTCTGTCTCAGCCCCTGCCACCGTGGCTTCGTCTGGAAGGATGTCCAGAATGATGTCCAGAAGGTTGTTCATCTGTCTGGTCTAATTAGTATATTATGCTTTTATTATTATAGATGGGACCTTCATCATATATGTGCTAGATCATTGACCAAAAAGTCATTACATGGTACATGATGGAATTTGAATGTTCTACAGTTTGTTGCATTTTTGTATGGCATTCTTAAGTTTTGTTGGAGATGGGTGTTGCATCTGCTTTGTCATTATTGGAATATAACAATCATTTGTTTATTCTTTCAGCAAGAATCTGACAACATGATAGATTTGCTTATAATTAAACTATAAATTGATATTAGGTCTCCAAAGGTTAAATGTAGAGCATATCATGAATACATACTCCACATTATAGACATCTTTATGATTTCAAATATTTTTATCTTGTGTTCCATCTACATGCCCATGCCTCTATTTGCTTCAGGAAATACTAGTATGGTGACCTAACCTTATGCTAACCATTCTGAGAACTCTCGCCTAAGAAATGTTTGACTGCTTTGCTCCTTCTCATTTCTCATTGCTTCTTTTAGAGTCAGTGGTATCACTACTCACATAAACAAAAATGTATGGAAAACTATTTTAGCTCCAAAGCAAAAAGGAAGGGAATAGAAACTTTTTTTTCCAAAGTAAATTAATATTTAGAGCAGTGGGTAGAGAATAGGACAAAAGTGTTTAGAAAGTACCATGAGAATGCAGAGGTGGAAAAGTCCCACAGAGATGTCTTAGCTGGGTCTTGCACTAGTCAGTCACCATGACACCTTACATGACGTCATATGCACTGAGGAGGGATATGAGGAGATGAAAAGAGATGTTAAATAAGAGAGAAATCCTAAAGGGATTGTTTACAGCTCTAACACCTGGACTGTGTCTACCTCATAGGCATTTAGGAGTAATTATTTGGACTCAAGCAGGGCAATGCATAATCACATTTGCATTTCAAAAGCATAGGGTAGATGGACTGAACAGCGATGACTTGATGTCAGATAAAACTTATAGTAACCCCTGTGATTTAAAGAGGTCTGAAATTCTCAAATTTTGAAAATACCTGCTTTGTGAAGTTCTTGAACCGAGGACAAGAGACATGTAAAGATATTGTGACTTGAATTTTGAGTCTTTTAATTATTGTCATTATCACTAGCATTCATAAAAATATTAACTATAATCAATTTTTGGCAGGGCCCCTTTTCTATGAAGGGAAACTTTCACATTCTAAGGCAAGTATTATTTCAATGTTAAATAGATACATTTCCCACAAGTCTATCGAAATCTGTAAATGTTTGGGGGCTTTATTCCTCTGTCTGACATTCTACAATGAACCCTCAAAAAAGAGATTCTTTCCCCAGGCCAGAGTGGCTCAGTGGGCTGAGCGCTGTCCTGTGCACCGAAAGGTTGCTGGTTCAGGTAAGGGTGCATGCCTGATTTGCGGGTTCCAAGCTAGTTGATGTTTCTCTCTCAGATCTATGTTTCTGTGCATTCTCCCTCTCCCTTCCTCACTCTAAGTATGTCTTAGGGTGAGGATTTAAAAAAAGAGAGAGAGAGATTATTTCATTGAGTCAAGATATTGTCTCCTCAAGAGTTCTTTTATCAGAGTTAAATCCCCTTAAAAGACTTCATTTACATACGAAAATTTTCAAGCTTGGATATAAAATCATTTCCTGCCCCCAGAAATGATTAACTTCTTTGTAAATGCCAAGTGACAGAAGTACTCTCATCATGGCTGTGAGAATAAGGAGTATCATGGGAAAGGACAGCTTTGTGCAAAGTGATGATGTGATGGAGGGTGAGACCCCAGGCAACTACTGGTTGCTTACAAGTCCTGCGTAGGAGAAGAAAGCGAAGTGTGGGGGAAAGTATCATTTTCAGGCCCAGGGTTCTTGCATTCCAGGGTCCTGCACTGGACCTACTTTAGCCAGTCATTGTCACTGGAACATCATGTCTACTAGGCTACGAGAATGTTTTTACTGAGGGCTCAGGTTTCCCATTGTAGATCATGGTTCAAGTCCCTGAGACATTGAAACAACTGCCTCATGTCCCCAAGACTGCTCTCTATGTGTGCGCAGTTTTCTTCTGTGTTTGTTATCCTGAAAGGTACCCCTTCACCCAGAACACGGACCAAGGACTTGCCCCTTGCGGAAGGTGTGAATGGAGCTTGGCAGTGCACACAGGGCCCTTCACACACATGGTCCCTTATGGTTCTCATGGGGCAGAATGACCTGGAGTGAGAAGAAAATGGGAGATTGTACCTCCATCATCTGGCATGGATTTGACCCTCGAGGCCATTTTGAAGCTTTTTTAAACAATACAGTACTAAAGAACATATTCAATTTAATACTTTCATTTATAACTTCAATATTTAGATATATGGTGTGTGAGCTTACCTCTTACCCTGCATCCCAAAATGTCTGGGCAGCCAGTCGGGGATACCAAAGGCACCCTTTCCTTCTTCACAGTTTGTTCCTGAGCACTTTCATCATAATCTCCTCCCAACCACAAAGTACAATTAGATTAAACAAAATAAGAATAAGAAACTCTTAGAATCAGAAAACTGGCTCTGGAGGAGGAGGCTTGGTCTCTTCGTGCTGGATCTGAAGCAGGTGGTAACTGTGATGATGAGTTTTGTCCCCAGTCACCCAGAAAGGTGGTGGCAGAGCCAAGATAAAAAACTGGCACATAGATGGCCCCTATTTCTCCTTGCCTTTTATCTTTTATTAATTAACTATAGGCCCGGTGCACAAAATTCATGAACAGGTGAGGAGGGGTCCCTCAGCCCAGCCTGCACCCTCTCAATCCTGGACCGCTAGCTCCTAACCACTCGCCTGCCTGCCTGATTGCCCCAAACCCCTCACATGCCTGCCTGATTGCCCCAACGGCCTCTGGCTGCCTGCCTGATCACCCCTCACTGCTTGCTTTCCTGCCTGATAGACCCTAACCACCTCTGCCTCGACCCCCACCACAACGGCTTCATCCGGAAGGACGTCTGGAATGACATCCAGAAAGTCATTCGCTGTCAAGTCTAATTAGCATATTACGCTTTTATTATTATAGACTAGAGGCCTGGTACACAAAATTTGTGCATGGGCATGGGGTCCCCTCAACCCAGCCTGCACCCTCTCCAATCTAGGACCCCTCGGGGGATGTCCAACTGCTGGTTTAGGCCCAATTCTGGGGATTGGGCCTAAACCTGCAGTTGGACATCCCTCTCACAATCTGGGACTGCTGGCTCCTAACTGCTCACCTGCCTGCCTGCCTGCCTGATCACCTCTAACTGCCCCTCACCAGCCTGGTCACCTCCAACTGCCCACCCCCTTGGCCTGGTTGCCCCACGCAGCCTGCTGTTCAGTTGTTTGGTTGTCCCTCACTAACCCCCTTGCCGACCTGGTCTCCCCACACAGCCTGCTGTTCAGTCCTTTGGTTGTCCCTCACTAACCCCCTGCTGGCCTTGTCACTCCAAGCAGCCTGCTGTTTGGTCATCTGTCCGGTTGTTTCGGTCGTGATGGCTCCTGGCTTTTTATATATTAGGATGTATATATTATATATCTCTTTTAGCAGACTTATTACTGTGAATAACGCCTTTGTAGGTCTCATCAAGAGTTCAAAAAATATCAAAATATATCAATGCATGTGGCAAAGCCGAGACTGGATGGTATTTTTTGCAGTTGCACTTTAATTTTGTAAACATTGTTATTTCTATTGAATCAGTGACTGACATTTTTAAGGACTGTTAAATGGTATTAGTCAGATAGTTCATTAATATTTATAGAAAACTTCTTATAAACTTGAAATTATGATTTTTCTATTCACATAAATATTAGAAATTCCAGGAGAACATGACAATGTAAACAGCTTAGTACTTTACATTCGTTTTTGTGACTTATACACATATTCCAAACATTGGAAAAACTAATATAGATCAATTTTAAGAAAATTTAATAAGTGAATTAAATATGGGCTAATGTGTCATACTGGTTTAAAATTGATTAAATAATGATATTGTTCCAAAAGTGAAAAATCTTCAGGAAACATAACTTGCAGTTCTAATATCTAGATCAATTTATTATTGTGTCTATTTTAATAAGTTATGCAATTCTACTTTACATATCATATTAATATTAGAAACAAAGGACTAAAAATTTTTGCCCAGGAACTTATTGCTTATTTTCCATGCAAGCATCATCCAACTATTTAGCCATATCTTATTACCCCATTCAATTAATTAAAATGTAATGTCCACTCACATTCATCATTTATCAGATACTCATTTGAATTACAATGAATAAGAGAGCATTGGCATTCATTATGGGAAAACACATCTGTGCAGTGAAGGGCAAGAGGTCATGGCTATAGAAAAGGTGCTTAAAAATATCCCAGTAAAGATGAAGAAAAAACTATGTTCAGAAATTGTTATTCACATGAAGATATTAACGTGTTAATATGAAAGTTTACTGCAACCATGACCCCACCTATTTTCTCTCATAATGCATTATCCACATTTTACAAGGTTGACCAAACTTTAACCTTGACATCTTTTTATATGTGTTTTTTTATAATTTTTTGAGGAAGGCAAATAGGCACACACAAAAATAAAAGACAAAAATGTTAAAGCAAATGTTTCCAGATTCAAAAATTATATATGTTATTAACAGAAAGGGAATCTCCTTTATACATTTATTTTTCTATTGAGATCATTTATCCCCATATTCCCTATTACTTTCCACAGATAATTAAACTGATTTTTTTCAATCGATGGTAATCAATAAAAGCTGAGGTTTTCCCAGTATTATTGGTGTGTGTGTGTGTGTGTGTGTGTGTTTAATTAAATACACTGCCCTTGTTTTGTTGGAGGGGTGAGACAGCAATTCAGCAAAATCTGAAAATTTGGGCAAAATCTTTGAAAAGATTTTTGCTCCCATGCATGGACAGAGGACTCATGGCATGTTAATACAGATAGAAAAGATAAAGGTCAATCACTGCTAACTGCAGTTGTCAGTAGCTGTCCTGGCTTGATAAAGGCCTACTGGTGAAATCCATCTTTAAACTACTGGTTTGTGAGAAAGTGGAGCATTCATAGGTTCAAGTGACAGGTAGAGTAGCACTGGGACCAGGGTTTACCTGATTATCCAAGGAGACTGACTGAGCCCATTGACCTTGATGTGTTCAAAGGCAGGACAATAAAGACAGAGAGCCAACCTGCCACTAAACACATCAGCAGAGGCCCTCAGGAATCACAGAGCAGAGACATGTTGAATTTGCTTCTTAGTAAAGAATTCTAGAGATTAAGGTAAACCTTAATCACATTATGTCTCCTGAAAAGTGACTCTGCAGCCATGGACTCCATCAGGAGCCATTCCTGAACTCAGATATGTTTAGCAGTACAGCCCAAAGGAAAGGGAAGCTTGGAGAAAGTCAGTCCACAGTGTGCAGATGTCATCAGAATATTGAAATGCTGTGTCAGATTGAAGACAACATTCCTCCTAGAAAGACATAGATTGTTTTCTCTCCTCTTGAATGTGGACTTCCTGGGATGCCTTGACCAATGTGATGTGGTGGAAGCAGACTTATGCCAGGCCCAGTCCTGGTTGTTGAGAAGACTGGATGCATCCTTATTTTTTTAATTCATTTTTTTTCATTAATTGATGAGAGAGAGAGAGAGAGAGAGAGAGAGAGAGAGAGAGAGACATCAATTTGTTGTTCCACTTATTTATGCATTCATTGGTTGATTCCTGTATGTGCCCTGACTGGGGATCAAACCCCCACAATCTTGGTGTATGGGGATGATGCTCTAACCAACTGAGCTACACAGTCAGGGCCATTCCCTTGGTTTTTTGAGTCCTGGACTACCATGTAAGAAGTTAGACTTCCTTCTGGAGAGAGCAAATGAAGAAGCCCTGATACTTGATAGGGAGGAAGAGGGCTTCAGCCATGCCCAGGTTTCTAGCCATCGCCGCCAAGGCACCAGGAACATGAATGGAGCTATCTTGGACAACCCAGACTAGTGGATCTTGCAGTTAAATAGCACCTAATGACCGGAGTCAACACCACAAGGAACTGAAGAACCACCCATAAGTCTCACCTGCTTAAATTCCTGGACCAAAACATTATGGAATATGAAAACTGTTGCTTTTCATCACTAAAATTTGGAGCAGTTTGTTACACAACAATAGGTATCATAAGAAATGCTCATCTTGAATTTGCTTTGATTCTTTTAGTATAATTAATTGTCTTTATTGGAAAGAATATATGTGCAAATCCTAAAACTAATAATTTTTTTTTTTGCAACAGACAAGAATGACCAGGTAGAAGGGTAGGAACCAACAGAAGAAATATTCAAAAGTGAAATTAGGAAAAGACCTAAGCATTAAGAACAAGAGATAATTCTGCATGCGGGGAGACCAAGATGGCGGCATAGGTAAACACCGGAGACTGCTGCTGCAAACAACCACTTCAAAAATACAACTAAAAGACGAACGGACATCACCCAGAACCACAGGAAGGCTGGCTGAGGAGAGACTCTTCAACTAGAAGGAAAAATAACAGCACACCGAGGCTCAGAGGAGGCGCAGTGTGGAAAATACTCAGGTGCGGAGGTGCGCGCGCAAAGCGGGCTGGTGGCTGAGAGCGCGGTTGTCGTTTTCGGTCAGGGGGGAGTCTCAGACTCTGAGCTCCAGATACGGGCGAATCGCTGGGGACTCGGACCCAAACGGGAGAAGCGGGAGTGTCTGGCATCAGTTGGAAGGCAGCTTTCCCTCCGAGGTTTGCAGCGGTTCCTGGGGTTCTGAGAAGCAGAGCCTCTGGGAACGGGACTGAGAGGGGCCATTACCGCTCCCTCCGCCCGCCCTGTTGAGCCCGCCCCGCCCAAGCCCTGCGCAGAGCCATTTGCCGGATCGCCTCAGGCAAAGGCTAGATTAGCACCTCCCCAGAGGACAGAAGTTTTCCGCGGCAGACACAGCTGATTCACACAGCCAGTCGGCCTGGTGGTCAAATCCCTCTAGTATTAACTACAACAATCAAGGCTCAACTAGAACAAGACTGCGCACAAAGACCACTAGGGGGTGCACCAAGAAAGCATAAAAAATGCGGAGACAAAAAAACATGACAGAAATGGAGGATATAGAGCTAAAAAACGCAATTTTGAGGGCTTGCAATAAACTTTTGGAGAGCTTCACGAAAACTAATGAGACCCTCGATGCTATGATAAAGAAACTAGAAATTAAGCATACACGCTCTGAAATAAAGAATATTACACCCAATAGCAGACCAGAGGAGCGCAAGAATCAAGTCAAAGATTTGAAATGCGAAGAAGCAAAAAACACCCAACCGGAAAAGCAAAATGAAAAAAGAATCCGAAAATATGAAGATAGTGTAAGGAGCCTCTGGGACAGCTTCAAGCGTACAAACATCAGAATAATTGGGGTGCCAGAAGATGAGAGACAGCAAGATATTGAAAACCTATTTGAAGAAATAATGGCAGAAAACTTCCCCCACCTGGTGAAAGAAATGGACTTACAGGTCCAAGAAGCGCAGAGAACCCCAAACAAAAGGAATCCAAAGAGGACCACACCAAGACACATCATAATTAAAATGCCAAGAGCAAAAGACAAAGAGAGTATCCTAAAAGCAGCAAGAGAAAGAAAGTCAGTTACCTACAAGGGAGTACCCATACGACTGTCAGCTGATTTCTCAACAGAAACTTTGCAGGCCAGAAGGGAGTGGCAAGAAATATTCAAAGTGATGAATGCCAAGAACCTACAACCAAGATTACTTTATCCAGCAAAGCTATCATTCAGAATTGAAGGTCAGATAAAGAGCTTCACAGATAAGGAAAAGCTAAAGGAGTTCATCACCACTAAACCAGTATTATACGAAATGCTGAAAGGTAGAGGAGGAGAGGAGGAAGAAGAAAAAGGTAAAGATACAAATTGTGAACAATAAACATGCATCTATCAACAAGTGAATCAAGTGAATAAGTGAATAAATAATCTGATGTACAGAATGAACTGGTGATTATAATGAATCAGGGACATAGAAAGGGAATGGACTGACTATTCTTGGCGGGGAAAGGGGAATGGGAGATGCGGGAAGAAACTGGACAAAAATCGTGCACCTATGGATGAGGACAGTGGGTGGGGAGTGAGGGCGGAGGGTGGGGCGGGAACTGGGAGGAGGGGAGTTATGGGGGGGAAAAAAAGAGGAACAAATGTAACCTGAACAATAAAGATTTAATTTAAAAAAAAAAAAAAGAACAAGAAGAAAAATCTTATTGCTAGATATATTAATTGTACTGATTGGAACTAACCGACTAAAGAATACTGTCTCTATCTTATAACATATTGTTTCTTCTAAATGACATCAACTTTAATTATGGGATAATTACAACTCAAAATAGAATGTGTTTGGGCCAACTGCTTATCTTTAAGAATAGACCACATAAGACTTCCTAAAGGTCTCTCTTAGTTTGACTACTTTAAGGAAATAAAACATAATACAAGGAGCTCCCATTATATTTTACCCTAATCTAATTCCTAATTAATGAAACTAATGATTCATCATTACAAACCCATAGTAGAAGACACTAAAATTGTAGCAATGAGAGAAAAGTATCAGAATAGTCTTCCTTTTTCATCAAAAACACAAATCCACAGTCAATAAAATTCTTACAGCTAAATGTTGCATATAATTTTTAAAGTTTAGAAGTTAAAACAGTTCAGGTAGCTTCCTTAGAAAGTACAAAAATATTAAAGTTCCATTCAGAAATTGATAAAGATAAAAATACTGACTAGGCAGCAAACGTTTTCCTGTAGCGTCAAGGATTGTAATTGACTGAATCTTCATATAAAACATTCATTAGGTGACTCTTTTATTACTTCACATGAACATGGTTACAATTACACTGAGATAACCTTTCAGTTTCGGGATGGCTTGTTCAGACTATTTGCAGTTATGACCAAGAGGGTCACCTTTATTCATGCACTAACTGAACACTGCTCATATTTCATCCCTGCCACTATCTCATGGCTTTACCTTGGAAATTAATCACTTCAATTGACCCCTAAAGGCACATGCCAATTGCACAAAGAAAGTTTAATATCTCGTGATCTTGGGATAGGTAGGAGAAAACACAGACATGAATCATACTTGATGGAATGATTATGGGAAATTCATTTTGAAACTTTACTCACCAAAACCCAATAGTTTCGGCGAGGAGGTGTACCAACAGGGGAGGTAGGATGGAAATATGCTCCAGCAGGAGCAAGGAGACCTGGTGCTGAGGAGTGCTGGCCAAGGAGAAAGGCCAGTCTGGGCACAGTACACAGTCACACCAGCTGTGCTCTGCACGAAGCTGGCGTTGAAGGTGAGCTGAAATTCTGTCTATACTCTGCTTATCAGCCCACACATAGAGGTGCAGGTCTCATCGGCCCAGACATCAACATGCCTTCCTTTTTCTTATAGATCTACTACAGCAGATGTCTTTTTCTGACTCTCTCTAAGATGACCTTTCAATGGCAAGGGCCCCAGGTCTAGCTTTCAATCCTGCCCACCTGCATCTTTAGTGTGATCTAGATGGAAGCAGGGATGGGGCAGTTTATAAGGCCCAGACACCTGAAGTCAGGTGGATTTCGAATTCTTGAAGCTTTGCGTAGGTTGAAGAAAGTTATTGTAGTTGACAGCTGGATATTCCTGGATACAGTTAAGATCAGTCTAGTAGAAAGTGATGAGCAGGAGCCACTTTAAGGCTTGTAAACCAAACTTGCTAAGAGGTTTAGGGCAAAATCAGGGACCAACCAATGCCATCTGAGGCTGTAACTAATATATGGTGATTTGGTTCTCATTTACTCAGACTGGGTGAGGCTGAGTGGACAAGTTGGTTGTCTTAAATGATATCAAAGATTGGATAAATATTAAAGCTAAAATAAGAATTTCTGTGCTATTTTACTTTAATTCATGCTACAACACTTCTTAAGGTTATGAGTTCACTGTCCTCAAATATAGTACTACAAGTAATTGTTATCTATATATATAAAAGCCTAAGGGACCGAACAATTGAACAACCAAATGACTGGTCGAACGGTTGCTATGACACACACTGACCACCAGAGGGCAGACATTCAATGCAGGAACTGTGCCCTGGTGGTCAGTGCACTCCCACAGACAACCTCCTGTGGCCAGCCAACCTCCGCGGTCCCTCCCCCCGGCCAACGGGCCCCAATCGGCCCTGATCAGGACTGGGCAAGACGGCGATGGGCCCCGATCACTGGCCAGGCCATGGGACCCCACCGTGCATGAATTCATGCACCAGGCCTCTAGTTAAAATATAAAAAAAAAATAGCCAATATTGACTTATGATACCTTTTTAAATACTTTTGATCTATATTGTTAACTATTAGTCCAATTTTTACTTCTGTAAGCTGTGTAAGAATATGAACATTTCATAATATCTCCATACGCAAAGGAATTATCATTCAAAAAAGATCTCTGTAAATCTTAGAAGCAAAGAATTACATCTAATTTATTTTTTATTCAATATGAATTATTTTATTTGTAGTAAATTGAACTGTTGTTATCTTAATGTGACTTGCATATGTATGTCCTTGTAGGTAATTATTTTTTACTAGAGGCCTGTTGCATGAAGAGATTCGTGCAATAGGCCTTCCCTTCTCCTGGCTGCTGGCACAGGTTTTCCTCCGGCATCCGGGACCCAGGCCTTCACTCCGGCCGGAGCCACCTTCCGTCTTCTGTCTTCGCTGCTCCAGCTGGAGCCGCCTTCTGTCTTCTGTCTTCGCTGCTCTGGCCAGAGCCGCCTTCCATCTTCCATCTTCCGTCTTCGCTGCTCCGGCTCCCCTTTAGTCTTCCCTCTGCCGCTTGGAGCCTACATATGCAAATTAACAGCCATCTTTGTTGGTGGTTAATTTGCATATCATGCTGATTAGCCAATGGGAGGCGTAGCGAAGGTACAGTCAATTACCATGTTTGTCTATTATTAGATAGGATTATATGAAAAGTAGATCACTGAACCCCATAAACATAACTGAAGTGGTAGGATCTAAACTTATGAGGATTCTCCCCCTCTCTAGTATTATGAAAGCAAATAAACTATTTTCTAGTATCCTGCTTATCCGCTCTGGTCAGCAT
Source organism: Myotis brandtii (assembly GCF_000412655.1). Classification (NCBI taxonomy): domain Eukaryota; kingdom Metazoa; phylum Chordata; class Mammalia; order Chiroptera; family Vespertilionidae; genus Myotis; species Myotis brandtii. Next base: position 988,002 of record NW_005370042.1, on the reverse strand, counting down.
GCTCCTAATGCAGTGGAACAGTGTGACATTTGCAGGATGTTAGGTAGTGAAGATCTCTGTGGACGATGCTGTGGTAGAAACCAGGAGTTTCTCTGACTCTGGGCCTGCACTATGAAGGTATTCCATTGGGCCTGCCAGATAAAGGCAATATGCTTTGGAGCTTCTGGTAGATAAGTACAGAGAAAAATACCGTAACCAGGTCAGTGGCTGCATAGCAATGCCTGTGTCTCTGCTGACTTGCTCCAGCACAGACACTGCATTGGGAATAAAGGCTGCAGTGGCAGCCACTGCCTTATTAAGTTGACTCTCCTCCACAGACTTTCTCCAAGACCCCAGCGTTCTTCTCAGAAACCAAGAGTTTAGTTAAAAGAGAAGTGGATTTGACCCTGCACCATAGTCTGCAAACCTCTGCTTTATTGGGCTACTCACCTCTTTTATTCTGATCACTGGTCCATCCCTGCTGCCCTTAATGGGTCATGTGTCCACCTTATCTTTGATGGTTAGAGGTTACCATAGTGCCCATAATATTCATAGAAATCAGAGGGATTCTCTCAATGATGGTATTCCAATAGCCATGTCTGGCTTATAAAAGAGATGAACTATCAAGGATAGAAATGCTCAGCTCACTGAGTATTTCTCCACGCCTTAGTAAAAAGAGGACCTCCTGTGCTTCTTTGGAAGGTTTATTCAGGGCAAGTGTGCAAGCCACATATGATAAATATTTGCCAACATCCCTATATCCTTAACATTTTGATTCTTTTTCTTACCATCATAATAATTTTCTATATTTTAGAAAAATTTTAATTGTGGTAAAATATATATAAAAGTAACCATTTTAATCACTTTAAAATTTTTTTATTTTTCAATCACAGTTTACATTTAACACTATTTTGTATTAGTTTCAGATGTACAGGACAGTGGTCAGACAAGCATATGCTTTACACAGCATATACATCCCTCCTCCCCCCATATTTCAAGTACCACCAGGCACCATACATAGTTATTACAATATCATTGACCATACTCCTAATACCTGTGACTATTTGTGACTACCAATTACTACTTCTTAATCCCTTCACCTTTTTCAACAAGCTCCCCAACCATCAGCAGTCTGTTCTCTGTATCCATGCATTTGTTTCTCTTTATTTGTTTAGATTCCACATGATTTCACATATAAGTGAAATCACATTTGTATTTGTATTTCTCTATCTGACTTATTTAACTTAGCATAATAACCTCTAGGTCCATCTAAGCTGTCACAAATGGTAAGATCTCATTCTTTTTTATGGCTGAGTAATATTTCATTGTATATATGTAGCACCACTTTTTTTTATCCATTGGTCTGTTGATGGGCTTTGGGTTGCTTCCATATCTTGGTTATTATAAATAAAGCTGCAATGAAGGTGCTTATATTCTTTTCAACTAGTGTTTTGGGTTTCTTTGAATATATACCCAGAAGTGGAATCGCTGGGTCATGAAACATTTACATTTTTAATTTTTTGAGGAAACTCCATACTGTTTTCCACAGTGGCTGCACCAATCTGCATTCCCATCAATAGTGCACCAGGGTTCCCCTTTCTCCACAACAACCAACACTTCTTTGTTGATTTATTGATGATTACCATTCTGACAGGTATGAGGTGATATCTCATTGTGGTTTTAATTTGTATCTCTCTGATGACTAATTTATTGCTGTATTGCTGACAGTTACCTGAAAGAGAAGTTGGGGTGCTTCACTGGGCTGGAAAAAATTTAGCTAAGTCAGAAAGCAGGTCTAATTAAGCAAGTTTATCTTATATATATAAAAGGCTAAGTTGACTCATGTATGCTCGATACATATAAAGCTCTTGCTGACGTCAATTGCACGCATGTGTTTTGATCTGTCATTGTCAATCGTGAATTTGGATGACAATTCTATTATAGAAAAAGGGCAAATAGAGATATTAAAATATTTCTTCTAATTAATTTCCTTTCAATGTGCACAAATCCATGCACCAGGACACTAGTGATGTGATAAAATGTTATTGGGAGAGGTAACTAAATTAAATTTGTTGGTGAAGAAGAAATCTCTTTTAAAAAGTCATGTTAGCAGATACTTCATTGGTATTCAGAAGCTAGCCTTGCAAAGATTTGTAGAGAAATGCAAAGTTTATCCTTTCCCTAGTAGGAGCACATAGATTATGGAGCAGGAAGGTGGCTATGGGTCTGGGTCTTGGTGAGTAAGCAGAAAGAGAGGACATTATGTTGAAGAGGCAGCAGCATCCAGGATTCTAGGGCTCTGTCACCCAGGACAAAATGGTTACAGTTTTGATTTTTTATCAGTGTAAGATAAAGAGCAATTAACAGGTTTTGGCCAGGCAGTAACATGACCTGATTTATATTAAATAAAAATTACTCTTCTTACTGTATAGAAAATAGATTGTCTTATTGATTCATCTGATTGCCCTTTGAAAGGTGAGGTATTATTTGGGGGGGAAGGATGGGCAGTGACTGTGCCATTATAATCTTCTTTAGCATCTCACATTACTTGAAACTTGTAGGTGCTTTAAAAAAATCTTCTAAATAGATGAAAGAATGATTGAGTGAATAAATGAATGGAACAAAGCTGTTTCTTTAAGGGATTGTAGAAAGTGAAAAAGGAGGGACAAGTGGCAGCAAACATGTGTCGAACATCCTTCCGGGCAAGACCAATATTCTATGGTGATGACAGGGACAGGGAGACTCATCCAGTTAGCAGGCTGGCTCTTCCCCAATGTCTGCTCAGAGCACAAAAGAGTGAGCACCTAGTTGCCCTTTCCCAAAAGACTCTTACTAGAACATGCATTAGCGCCAACATGAGCATGGTCACGTGCACTTTTCTGAATCTCTGTGATCCTCAAGAGTGCATTACAAGTGCTGAGAATTAAGGCTGAAAAGGCACAGAGAAGTGTGGGCAGGACTAATGACGAGAAGAGCTTTTGTGTACTCAGCATTTGCAACGGACTACCATCCATATTCAAACTCTTGGGACTCAAATATTTGGCAGGACACAATTATTATAATAAAATTCATACTGAAAAATTTTACTGGACGAAAAGGAATTACACTTTTGGCAAAACATACTTTAAATTTGAAACATGCTTTAAACTTGAAGAGTCTCTAATCAGTTTAACACAGTATGACCCGTGTATTAAGTAAATACTGGAGCTATGGGATGGCTAATAGATTTCAACATTTGAAATAAATGTCACATGCAGATGAAACTAAAGACCGATTTATGGTATAAATACTTTATTCTCTTTCCAACATTAAATTTATAAAAGTACACTTGTGCTCTCTGACAGTCTTTGCCTGGTCTTTTTCATCATTTTTATCCAAAGCTGAATATATTGAAATACTCAACTATACCCCAATCTATCACAGAATCATGTATCCAACAGAACCTAAACACAGACCCCTTAATCTGAATGGAATTGCACTTAATAAGTACATTTGCAAGAATGTGTTTTTCCTGCAATGACAATATGTAAAGGAAAATGCAGGTGCTAAAATAACCTTTTCCCAAATTCAAATAGTTATGTATTTACTACTCAAAAATGCTGCCAGCCACATATTTTCCAGAGCAAGAATAATGGTGCTCTCAGAAAGTGCAGGCTATCCACAGTCCAGTCCTTTTCAGTTCTTCACAAAAATAGGCATTAATGGAATACAATAGCTGCTAATGGGCTATTGAACAACAGGCTAGAAAGGCAGCTAGACTGGGGTGATCCACGGCAATTAGCGAGTTCTTAAAATTGTCACAGGGTGAAGCACTGGTTGTTCAGACATCAATCTAAGCAGCGGTAGAGGACTCAATGCTGACACAGGCCACACCTGAATTTCTGCCTGGTAGGTTTCATATTGGCTGGTCAACTTATAATTAGCATGATATATGGCAGGAAACTTTTCCATTTAAAAAAAAATTAAACGTTCTGAACATAATTATCTTACTAGAATTTAAGTGGAAAAACTAAAGTTATTTCCCAAGGGAAGAATCAAACACGACCCTTCACGAGGATGGAAGGAATCTTAGAGCTTCTCAGAGTCTAAATTTTATGAAGCAATAAAAATTCTCAGAGAAGAGCCAGCTAACTTCATATTTGCATGTGACCTGTGACCAGTGACTCACACTAAAAACAATGTGAAGGTAAATTTACAGTTGAGCTCAGGGTCTGCATAGCATGGTGTAAATGAATCAAACAACATACAGTAAATTTCATGGACAGTTAAGTTTTAGTTCTGGTGGTGCACATCACAGGTGGGCTCCCATTACAGAGAGATACTTGTTGGGAAGATAACAGCATGAAATAAAAAAGTCTCCTCCTGCTTTAAGTATCTGAGCTCCAGAAGAAAGAGAATCTCAGCAGGGGAGATAACAAGTGGAGACAGGAACAGAAAAGAACTAATCCCAGCGCCAAAAATAAAAGGAAGAATCAAAGCTAAACCACCTGTGTGACTTCTCTGAACAATTCCCGGGTGAAAAGAATCAATTCAACTTCCAATTTGTGGCCAAGCTGTAGAAATGGGTCTAGGAAAATAAAAAAAAAGGATTGGTTGGGGGAGGGGGCTGGAGAGCCTGCTGGATAGTTGTTTGATTGAGCTCAACTTTGCTCCATCAGATGAGACAAATCAACGTTTTACTGTATGTTGGTAGAACATTTATGGATTTTAATTCTGCCAGAATCTACATGCTCATTTTGGCTCATAGTGGAGTCAGACAGACCATATCACCTAACATGTTTAATCTGAATTTATCAAACATTCAACTTTACAGTATTCCTGTCATTGATGTAAAGAGTCAGACATTCGGAATTCATAAACAAAGTTCAGCAAGTAAAATCAGATCACTGGAATCACATATATACTTGGTATTTTGAAGTCTCAGGTATACTTTCAAAGCCTGGAAAGACATTATACAACTCTTCAATATCAGGTTTTATTGCCATTTACAAGCCCTCCTTTTCTCCACTCTCTGCAGGGAAAAGTAATATTTTAGTACAAAATTTGCTTGTCTTTAAATCTTCTGAATCTAGTAAAAAATTAACTTTCTGTAAATCTGCAAGTAAACAATAACATGTATGTCTTAAGCTGATAAGAGATAAATAGCCCAAGACAATCTCATGCATTATTCTCTCTGTTATTAAAAGTTACAGTGAAGTATTGTTAGGAGATTTCTTGTCATTATTTTTATAAGGTTTTTATCCAAAGAATGACCACTTCTCTTTCAGACGTTCCTCAAGACCTATGGACTAAGTGTGTAGAGGGCACATAAAATGGATGGCAAAAAACATTTTTGTATCAAACTGTATGGTCATTTAAAATAGAAAGGTGAAAGTACAAAGAAAGGGATAAGAGTTATTTTTGAACCAAAGTATTCATTCTGATCATGTCCATGGAGATTGGGGTTGCAGGCTGCCTCAGAGCAGCTCTCTCAGGGGTCTCGACATAGGCACTTCATGTGGAAATAGCTTGTATTTCTCCAGTTACACTCACCCATTCATGAGGTGGTCATAGTCAGGAAAAATGTCAAGGCCATCAAAAATTTGTGCATATGTATACTATAATACTTGACTTTAATGATTCAGTTAATTTGGTGGAAAATATTATTTATGGTGGTGGTATTGCCAACTAGGTGACATATTCATTTGTGGACAAATCTTAGTTTTCCCTCTGCCCTTATCTAGTACCATAAGCTTGGCAAAATGACCACACAGATGAGCTTCAGTTGCCTTATCTACAATATAAAGATGTGAATGTGAAACAAAATACAAAGCCTTAGGCATTCGAAGAAGACACTAATATTTAATTCTTATTAATAACATTATTTTCTGTAATTACAATAATTGATTGATAGCTGTATATGTTAATTACTTGAAGTATAATGCATGTTATTAGCTATCACAGATCAGGCACACATCTTTTTATCAAGTATTTTAAGACAAACAGTTAAAACTGCTATTGGAGAAAAGGAAAAAGTTATGTCATTTGCATGGACCTGTATTTACACAATTTTGTGGCTCGATGAGGCGTTCGGTGTGCATGCCAATCTACGGCAAGCGGCAGGCCTTACCTAATGGATGCCTTACTAATTTGAAATGCCTCATTAGAAGAACTTTTGTAAGTTATTTGCAAGAATAGCAGGATTGTTCCTACATGAAGTTAATGAACTAACAAACAAACACATTGATAAGCTTATTAATGAGATGCTCATCCAAGAGTTCTTTAGCGGCTTGTCACCAGGAACTTTAGAAGACGTCAGTGAGTTTCCTCGCATTCTTGTGGTTTTGTCTTTACCCGTCAACAGTGGCACATGCCGGATGTAAAGAAAATGTGATTAGCACGAGTAAGTTTTACATTATAAAACTAATGTATTCAAAAAGTATGACAGAAACCAGTACTAATTAGGAAGACTATGTCCATACTCAGGCTAGAATTATGTCAACCTTGTTCAACTTGGCTTGGCTGATGTGATTTTTTGAATGATCAGTGTATGATTTCAAAACACTTGTGGACCTGGCAATGAATTTGCCAAGGTGAATGCCATTGCATTAAACTTTTATTTAAGCACGTATATTAAACCTGTGTTCTGTGTCTAGCACTTGGCTAAAATGCCTGACACAGTAATGAGTCAGACACATTCTCTTCCTCCCTGTCAAGTAGAGAAGAAAGACAGGCAAAGAATCAAAATTGTAATACAGACCCTTCCACATCCTGGAAGACAGTGGTTTTTGACAGTGTATGCATTGTCTAACAATTTGTTCATCAAAAGGAATTTCCCTGTAAGGAATTAAGGAAAGAGATCTGGTTGAAACCTGAGATATTGTTCACCACAAGCACACTGAGTCTTAAACTTCCTTTTCTGCTGAAAAACACTATTGTCTAGATACTCTCTAAGTTCAGATTTCACCCTTAGAATGTTTGTGAAGATAACAATGCAGATGTCCCAACCAATTCACTGGAATTTACATGACACAGGAAATGGTTTTGCTGTTATGGGCTGAGTTTCAGTGACTAGGATAACTAAGATGGTGCAATTCATGTGTCCACATTTGTAGAATTAAACTCATTTTAAGTATAACTTACAGCGGTGTGCACGGATAAGTATTGAGCTTGTTACTTATTATCACAAAGTGAGCACTACTTTAACCATCTCCCTGGACAAGATAGAATATTATCAAGTCACAACCACTACCATGACCTTTTCCAGTCACTGCTCTAACCCATCTTCTTAGCAGTAACAACATTCTTCTAAATATTCCATTGTTATAGAATAACTCATTGTATCAATAATATTATTCATTTGCTTATTGATATATGATGTGTCCAGTTTTGACTTATTATAAATAATGTTCCTATGAATATTATTGTTTATGACTTTCAAAGGATACATACATGCATTTTTCTTGGATATATGTTCAACGTGGAATTGCTCGCCTGTAGGAATTTTGCATGTCAAGTATATGTAATAAAACTATTTTCTTGGTTTGTGTTTCACTGTCTACATGTTGTTTTTTGATAAACCAAGGCCTAATTAAAAAAAAAATACACACACACACATATATATATACACACACACATCATATATATATATATTGATTTCAGATAGGAAGGGAGAGGGAGAGAGAGATAGAAACATCAGTGATGAGAGAGAATCATTGATTGGCTGTCTCCTGCATGCCCCATGCTGGGTATCGAGCCCACAACGTGGGCATGTGCCCTTGACTGGAATCGAACCCATGATCCTTCAGTCCGCAGGTTGCCACTCTATCCACTAAGCCAAACCAGCTAGGGCAGTCTATTTTTTTAAAATAAACTTTTTGTTAAATTAATAGACTATTTTGTAAAGAGTACATTCAGGTTTATGGAAAATTTGAATAGAAAGCACAGAGAGTTCCTTTCATGATCTAATTCAATGTTGTCCAATTTAGCAATATTTTCCTTCATCTTTAACGTTTCATGTGATTTAAAAAATCCTTTCTTACTTCCAAAATCAAGAAATATTTGTCTCTTAATTTAGAATATGTTAAAATGTATCAACTTGAGCACTTTACTTTTAACTTTTACATCTAGATAAAAAATCTACGTGGGATTTTCAGCACTATCTATTTCACATTGATCTCTGAGCTGACTATTGCCATCAGTCAAGTGCCCATTTATGTATGATAGATAACATATACCTAATATACCTTATACATGCCCTATGTGTGTAATTATTGAAAGCAAAAATATTTTACATGAGTGATAATCAACCAAAGTACTTTATAGATTATTCAGAAATGAGGATAGGTTGTGACACATTTCAACTTTATGATAACTAGAGGCCCGGTGCACGAAATTCATGCACAGGTGGGGGGGGAGGTCCCCTCAGCCCAGCCTGCACCCTCTCCAATCCAGGACCCCTTAGGGGTGTCTGACTGCCAGTTTAGGCCCAGGATCAGGCCTAAACTGGCAGTCGGACATCCCTGTCACAACCCTGGACCACTGGCTCCTAATTGCTCACCTGCCTGCCTGATCGCCCCTTACTGCTTCTGCGTGCTGGCCTGATCACCCCTAACTGCCCTCTGCTGCTGGCCAAGTCACCCCCAACTGCTCCCTCCCTGCTGGCCTGGTTGCCCCTAACTGCCCTCCCCTGTGCCGACCTAATTGCCCCCCTGCCAGCCTGGTCACCTCTTACTGCCCCCCCCCATGCCAGCCTGGTCACCCCCAACTGCCCCTCCCAGCTGGCCTGGTTGCCCCATACAGCCTGCTGTTCAGTTGTTTGGTCGTCCCTCACTAACCACCCTGCCGGCCTGGTCATAGGTAGCCATCTTGTGAGGGTGTGAGGGTCAATATGCATATTACCTCTTTATTATATAGGATGTTTTATATATTAAGCTAGATGGTGCCTTACACAGGTGATTTTTTATTATCATTTATATTTTTAGGTTCCTAAGTATTTACTAATAATTCAAGGGCATCAGAATAAAAGTGTCATAAAAGTACATTAAGTTTTGAATTAATTTGGTCCTTTTTCTAGAGTCTTATCTTATGCTCTGTCTGTGATGCAGAACACATCTGGTCAATCAATCTTTATTATGCCCCAGAATTGGAAGAGTGAAGGGTTCTATTTGGATAATTTGGGGCAACTTATGTTATCTATTTGCTTTCATTTATATGGTACATCATTCATTATCACATAAATAAACTACTGACAATTCTGAGCATTTTGGTTCAGAACAGATGGCTTTAGGGTCAGTAAATTTAACAGAACTAGTCTATGGAATACTTTTGCTCACTGGGTCCTAATGCACTCTTAGATACACTGTGTGAGAAAAGGTAATGTGTGTACCCAAGAATACAGATTCTGTTACCCAGAATAGTTACTTGTCAACATTAGTGTCCTATCAAATTGAATCATTTAGGATTTGCAAGTAGAATTTACTGGCGAGGCTACTCTCAGCCAGGAGAGCTTGGCTTTGCTAAGCAGACTCCCTTCCTTCGGGAGTCTAGTTCCCTGCAGCTGGTGTAGAAAACCTAGAAAAAGAGTTTGGGAGAGACTACAAAAAGAGCATAAAGGACACCTGGGGCTCGTAATGTACATAATCTACCACAGTTTACTCACTGACCTTAATTATTCACTTTTCTCCCAAATGCAATATGAAAGAAATCTAAAAATTCATTATCTTCTAAGGTACTCAAATAAACCATCCAATCAGAGTATCAGGCTCAAAGACCTGACTATCATGCCAGGTCCAAGTGGGTCACCTTGGAGGATACTTTTCTGACCTGTACACCTATCAAGTGAAAAGATAAGTGACCTATAGACACTAACATTCACAAGGGAAAGGACCCTTAACCTCAGCAGTTCTGGAAGTCAGCTGAGTTAGGGTTGCCAGGTTCCATGACTTGGGTTGGGGACTGTTTCTTTTCTTTTCTTTCTTTCTTTTAAAAAATATATTTTATTGATTTTACAGAGAGGAAGGGAGAAGGATTGAGAGTTGGAAACATCTATGAGAAAGAAACATTGATCAGCTGCCTCCTGCATGCCCCCTACTAGGGATGTGTCCACAATCAAGGTACATGCCCTTGAGCGGAATCGAACCTGGGACCCTTCAGTCCGCAGACTGATGCTCTATCCACTGACACAAACCAGTTAGGGCTATTTCTTGATTTAAGTCCCATTTCTGCCCCTGGATTGACTCCGCAGTCTTTGTTCTCCATGGTCCTTGGTTGGCTGTCTGAGAGTCATTCCTGTTCTATCACAAAGAGCTGATTGTTTCAAGGGTGTATCCATATGTCAAAGCTCATCAAATTGTATATTTAAGTATATCCAGTACATTGTATGTCCATTATATATCAATTGAGAAAATAATTAAGTAGTTGTGAAAAATAAGTGAGCAACCACAGTACATAATAACATGTGCGAATCATGGAAACATAATGAAGTCTGCAAAGATGCAAGTCCCCAACACTACCTATGACATGTACACATATGGTAAAGCTCAAAAACAAGCAAAACTAACTGTATTAAGCTACTGATAATGTTTCTTTTTCTTGATTTAAGTGATGGTTTACATGTGTTCACTACTTTTTTACTTTATCAATTACTTGTATGTTGTATACAGTTTTGCATATATCAAATATTATTCAAAGGATAATAAAGGAGAATGAAATATGCAAGTAAGTTAGTAACATAGAACAGGTTGTAATAATTACCATTCAGCAACAGATTGTTCTTAGACTGTAGGAAGGTGAGAGCTGTGCCTCAGATCATTAGTAATGCTGCTGATGGTGCTATACTATCATAAAGAACCAAATTCCCAAGAGGTGGCACATTATTTGAAAGTTGTGGTGCAACATATCCCACCAGTGCCATCTTAGTGGTTTGTCTGTATGAGGATGTATAGATCTTAAAGATGTTACATTTTAAACTCTAAAAGTTCTTTTTGATTTGAAATCATTGAATTTTCTTTCAAGCAAATCTATAATCTACATACTTTTTATTCTCAGCATTCCCTGTGCTCTCTCATTGAAACACCTTGGATAGAAGATGTATTAAACATATAACAAGAAAAGATCAGTAGGAATTAACTATAATAGTCTTTTTAAGACTTAATGGTGCAAAACAGTGAATTAATCTGTTCAAATTAATGAAAATATGTACCATTATGGCAGGATTTTCTTATTTTTAGCATAAAGATAGAATGACCTAAAGGCTAAATTCTTCAAGTTTCATTTCAAGTTCAGGTATTTGAATAAAGGACATTTTTTTGGATGGTATACAGCAGGATAGAAACATCTGGTGTTTGTGCATTTTCTGCTAGATCACAGATGACTACTTATTGTGCATGTGTCAGAAGAGTTGATTGATCACCACCCCTGTTAGCCTATGTGCTGCAGCAAAGAGCTCTACTAAGTCTTCTGCCTCATTGTACATGTTGTGTCCTTTGAAGTCTTAACTGCAAAGATATGTTCATATTTTAAAAAATCTTTAAAATCTTCAGATATTCTTTCTCCTACATGCTTCTATAATTTTTTGCTCCAAGACAAAATTTAAAATATCACTGGACAGATCCATAGAAATCCTTTTGTGATTTTGAGTGTTTGAACATGGATGAATTTGGAGAGCTCAAAGACCTGCATTGCTCCACCGCTGGTTACCCATATGCTAAAAATGTCTCTGACTTATTTAAAGGCTGTAGTTTTGGGTGAATTGTTGAGGTATTTGACTAGTTCAACTAAAGCTTCTGTCATTTTAGTGAAAGAAAATCATGCAAAGCAATGGATTAATTAAATTAAATTAACAAATTCCACCAATTGAGGGAATTAAGTCTGAACTTTTGGTATTCAAATGAGTTTCAGGCTCTTATAATTGTTTGTTTGTTTTTTTTAGAGCATAGTATTTTTGAAAATTGAAGATGCCTTTAAAAAAACTACTTGGTAATATCCAAGATAAATTAATATAAATGATGATATGTATTAGCACTGAAGGAAAAATCTCTCAGAGGGAAGGTGTGGGTGGGTGGGGAGTTGGGGAGAGGTTAACCAAAGAACTTATATGCATATATGAAATATGCATGAACACAGACAATGGTGTGGTGAAGGCCTGGGGAGGAGGGCAGGTACCAGGGTCATAGCATGGTGTAAATGAATCAAACAACATACAGTAAATTTCATGGACAGTTAAGTTTTAGTTCTGGTGGTGCACATCACAGGTGGGCTCCCATTACAGAGAGATACTTGTTGGGAAGATAACAGCGTGAAATAAAAAAGTCTCCTCCTGCTTTAAGTATCTGAGCTCCAGAAGAAAGAGAATCTCAGCAGGGGAGATAACAAGTGGAGACAGGAACAGAAAAGAACTAATCCCAGCGCCAAAAATAAAAGGAAGAATCAAAGCTAAACCACCTGTGTGACTTCTCTGAACAATTCCCGGGTGAAAAGAATCAATTCAACTTCCAATTTGTGGCCAAGCTGTAGAAATGGGTCTAGGAAAATAAAAAAAAAGGATTGGTTGGGGGAGGGGGCTGGAGAGCCTGCTGGATAGTTGTTTGATTGAGCTCAACTTTGCTCCATCAGATGAGACAAATCAACGTTTTACTGTATGTTGGTAGAACATTTATGGATTTTAATTCTGCCAGAATCTACATGCTCATTTTGGCTCATAGTGGAGTCAGACAGACCATATCACCTAACATGTTTAATCTGAATTTATCAAACATTCAACTTTACAGTATTCCTGTCATTGATGTAAAGAGTCAGACATTCGGAATTCATAAACAAAGTTCAGCAAGTAAAATCAGATCACTGGAATCACATATATACTTGGTATTTTGAAGTCTCAGGTATACTTTCAAAGCCTGGAAAGACATTATACAACTCTTCAATATCAGGTTTTATTGCCATTTACAAGCCCTCCTTTTCTCCACTCTCTGCAGGGAAAAGTAATATTTTAGTACAAAATTTGCTTGTCTTTAAATCTTCTGAATCTAGTAAAAAATTAACTTTCTGTAAATCTGCAAGTAAACAATAACATGTATGTCTTAAGCTGATAAGAGATAAATAGCCCAAGACAATCTCATGCATTATTCTCTCTGTTATTAAAAGTTACAGTGAAGTATTGTTAGGAGATTTCTTGTCATTATTTTTATAAGGTTTTTATCCAAAGAATGACCACTTCTCTTTCAGACGTTCCTCAAGACCTATGGACTAAGTGTGTAGAGGGCACATAAAATGGATGGCAAAAAACATTTTTGTATCAAACTGTATGGTCATTTAAAATAGAAAGGTGAAAGTACAAAGAAAGGGATAAGAGTTATTTTTGAACCAAAGTATTCATTCTGATCATGTCCATGGAGATTGGGGTTGCAGGCTGCCTCAGAGCAGCTCTCTCAGGGGTCTCGACATAGGCACTTCATGTGGAAATAGCTTGTATTTCTCCAGTTACACTCACCCATTCATGAGGTGGTCATAGTCAGGAAAAATGTCAAGGCCATCAAAAATTTGTGCATATGTATACTATAATACTTGACTTTAATGATTCAGTTAATTTGGTGGAAAATATTATTTATGGTGGTGGTATTGCCAACTAGGTGACATATTCATTTGTGGACAAATCTTAGTTTTCCCTCTGCCCTTATCTAGTACCATAAGCTTGGCAAAATGACCACACAGATGAGCTTCAGTTGCCTTATCTACAATATAAAGATGTGAATGTGAAACAAAATACAAAGCCTTAGGCATTCGAAGAAGACACTAATATTTAATTCTTATTAATAACATTATTTTCTGTAATTACAATAATTGATTGATAGCTGTATATGTTAATTACTTGAAGTATAATGCATGTTATTAGCTATCACAGATCAGGCACACATCTTTTTATCAAGTATTTTAAGACAAACAGTTAAAACTGCTATTGGAGAAAAGGAAAAAGTTATGTCATTTGCATGGACCTGTATTTACACAATTTTGTGGCTCGATGAGGCGTTCGGTGTGCATGCCAATCTACGGCAAGCGGCAGGCCTTACCTAATGGATGCCTTACTAATTTGAAATGCCTCATTAGAAGAACTTTTGTAAGTTATTTGCAAGAATAGCAGGATTGTTCCTACATGAAGTTAATGAACTAACAAACAAACACATTGATAAGCTTATTAATGAGATGCTCATCCAAGAGTTCTTTAGCGGCTTGTCACCAGGAACTTTAGAAGACGTCAGTGAGTTTCCTCGCATTCTTGTGGTTTTGTCTTTACCCGTCAACAGTGGCACATGCCGGATGTAAAGAAAATGTGATTAGCACGAGTAAGTTTTACATTATAAAACTAATGTATTCAAAAAGTATGACAGAAACCAGTACTAATTAGGAAGACTATGTCCATACTCAGGCTAGAATTATGTCAACCTTGTTCAACTTGGCTTGGCTGATGTGATTTTTTGAATGATCAGTGTATGATTTCAAAACACTTGTGGACCTGGCAATGAATTTGCCAAGGTGAATGCCATTGCATTAAACTTTTATTTAAGCACGTATATTAAACCTGTGTTCTGTGTCTAGCACTTGGCTAAAATGCCTGACACAGTAATGAGTCAGACACATTCTCTTCCTCCCTGTCAAGTAGAGAAGAAAGACAGGCAAAGAATCAAAATTGTAATACAGACCCTTCCACATCCTGGAAGACAGTGGTTTTTGACAGTGTATGCATTGTCTAACAATTTGTTCATCAAAAGGAATTTCCCTGTAAGGAATTAAGGAAAGAGATCTGGTTGAAACCTGAGATATTGTTCACCACAAGCACACTGAGTCTTAAACTTCCTTTTCTGCTGAAAAACACTATTGTCTAGATACTCTCTAAGTTCAGATTTCACCCTTAGAATGTTTGTGAAGATAACAATGCAGATGTCCCAACCAATTCACTGGAATTTACATGACACAGGAAATGGTTTTGCTGTTATGGGCTGAGTTTCAGTGACTAGGATAACTAAGATGGTGCAATTCATGTGTCCACATTTGTAGAATTAAACTCATTTTAAGTATAACTTACAGCGGTGTGCACGGATAAGTATTGAGCTTGTTACTTATTATCACAAAGTGAGCACTACTTTAACCATCTCCCTGGACAAGATAGAATATTATCAAGTCACAACCACTACCATGACCTTTTCCAGTCACTGCTCTAACCCATCTTCTTAGCAGTAACAACATTCTTCTAAATATTCCATTGTTATAGAATAACTCATTGTATCAATAATATTATTCATTTGCTTATTGATATATGATGTGTCCAGTTTTGACTTATTATAAATAATGTTCCTATGAATATTATTGTTTATGACTTTCAAAGGATACATACATGCATTTTTCTTGGATATATGTTCAACGTGGAATTGCTCGCCTGTAGGAATTTTGCATGTCAAGTATATGTAATAAAACTATTTTCTTGGTTTGTGTTTCACTGTCTACATGTTGTTTTTTGATAAACCAAGGCCTAATTAAAAAAAAAATACACACACACACATATATATATACACACACACATCATATATATATATATTGATTTCAGATAGGAAGGGAGAGGGAGAGAGAGATAGAAACATCAGTGATGAGAGAGAATCATTGATTGGCTGTCTCCTGCATGCCCCATGCTGGGTATCGAGCCCACAACGTGGGCATGTGCCCTTGACTGGAATCAAACCCATGATCCTTCAGTCCGCAGGTTGCCACTCTATCCACTAAGCCAAACCAGCTAGGGCAGTCTATTTTTTTAAAATAAACTTTTTGTTAAATTAATAGACTATTTTGTAAAGAGTACATTCAGGTTTATGGAAAATTTGAATAGAAAGCACAGAGAGTTCCTTTCATGATCTAATTCAATGTTGTCCAATTTAGCAATATTTTCCTTCATCTTTAACGTTTCATGTGATTTAAAAAATCCTTTCTTACTTCCAAAATCAAGAAATATTTGTCTCTTAATTTAGAATATGTTAAAATGTATCAACTTGAGCACTTTACTTTTAACTTTTACATCTAGATAAAAAATCTACGTGGGATTTTCAGCACTATCTATTTCACATTGATCTCTGAGCTGACTATTGCCATCAGTCAAGTGCCCATTTATGTATGATAGATAACATATACCTAATATACCTTATACATGCCCTATGTGTGTAATTATTGAAAGCAAAAATATTTTACATGAGTGATAATCAACCAAAGTACTTTATAGATTATTCAGAAATGAGGATAGGTTGTGACACATTTCAACTTTATGATAACTAGAGGCCCGGTGCACGAAATTCATGCACAGGTGGGGGGGGAGGTCCCCTCAGCCCAGCCTGCACCCTCTCCAATCCAGGACCCCTTAGGGGTGTCTGACTGCCAGTTTAGGCCCAGGATCAGGCCTAAACTGGCAGTCGGACATCCCTGTCACAACCCTGGACCACTGGCTCCTAATTGCTCACCTGCCTGCCTGATCGCCCCTTACTGCTTCTGCGTGCTGGCCTGATCACCCCTAACTGCCCTCTGCTGCTGGCCAAGTCACCCCCAACTGCTCCCTCCCTGCTGGCCTGGTTGCCCCTAACTGCCCTCCCCTGTGCCGACCTAATTGCCCCCCTGCCAGCCTGGTCACCTCTTACTGCCCCCCCCCCCATGCCAGCCTGGTCCCCCCCAACTGCCCCTCCCAGCTGGCCTGGTTGCCCCATACAGCCTGCTGTTCAGTTGTTTGGTCGTCCCTCACTAACCACCCTGCCGGCCTGGTCATAGGTAGCCATCTTGTGAGGGTGTGAGGGTCAATATGCATATTACCTCTTTATTATATAGGATGTTTTATATATTAAGCTAGATGGTGCCTTACACAGGTGATTTTTTATTATCATTTATATTTTTAGGTTCCTAAGTATTTACTAATAATTCAAGGGCATCAGAATAAAAGTGTCATAAAAGTACATTAAGTTTTGAATTAATTTGGTCCTTTTTCTAGAGTCTTATCTTATGCTCTGTCTGTGATGCAGAACACATCTGGTCAATCAATCTTTATTATGCCCCAGAATTGGAAGAGTGAAGGGTTCTATTTGGATAATTTGGGGCAACTTATGTTATCTATTTGCTTTCATTTATATGGTACATCATTCATTATCACATAAATAAACTACTGACAATTCTGAGCATTTTGGTTCAGAACAGATGGCTTTAGGGTCAGTAAATTTAACAGAACTAGTCTATGGAATACTTTTGCTCACTGGGTCCTAATGCACTCTTAGATACACTGTGTGAGAAAAGGTAATGTGTGTACCCAAGAATACAGATTCTGTTACCCAGAATAGTTACTTGTCAACATTAGTGTCCTATCAAATTGAATCATTTAGGATTTGCAAGTAGAATTTACTGGCGAGGCTACTCTCAGCCAGGAGAGCTTGGCTTTGCTAAGCAGACTCCCTTCCTTCGGGAGTCTAGTTCCCTGCAGCTGGTGTAGAAAACCTAGAAAAAGAGTTTGGGAGAGACTACAAAAAGAGCATAAAGGACACCTGGGGCTCGTAATGTACATAATCTACCACAGTTTACTCACTGACCTTAATTATTCACTTTTCTCCCAAATGCAATATGAAAGAAATCTAAAAATTCATTATCTTCTAAGGTACTCAAATAAACCATCCAATCAGAGTATCAGGCTCAAAGACCTGACTATCATGCCAGGTCCAAGTGGGTCACCTTGGAGGATACTTTTCTGACCTGTACACCTATCAAGTGAAAAGATAAGTGACCTATAGACACTAACATTCACAAGGGAAAGGACCCTTAACCTCAGCAGTTCTGGAAGTCAGCTGAGTTAGGGTTGCCAGGTTCCATGACTTGGGTTGGGGACTGTTTCTTTTCTTTTCTTTCTTTCTTTTAAAAAATATATTTTATTGATTTTACAGAGAGGAAGGGAGAAGGATTGAGAGTTGGAAACATCTATGAGAAAGAAACATTGATCAGCTGCCTCCTGCATGCCCCCTACTAGGGATGTGTCCACAATCAAGGTACATGCCCTTGAGCGGAATCGAACCTGGGACCCTTCAGTCCGCAGACTGATGCTCTATCCACTGACACAAACCAGTTAGGGCTATTTCTTGATTTAAGTTCCATTTCTGCCCCTGGATTGACTCCGCAGTCTTTGTTCTCCATGGTCCTTGGTTGGCTGTCTGAGAGTCATTCCTGTTCTATCACAAAGAGCTGATTGTTTCAAGGGTGTATCCATATGTCAAAGCTCATCAAATTGTATATTTAAGTATATCCAGTACATTGTATGTCCATTATATATCAATTGAGAAAATAATTAAGTAGTTGTGAAAAATAAGTGAGCAACCACAGTACATAATAACATGTGCGAATCATGGAAACATAATGAAGTCTGCAAAGATGCAAGTCCCCAACACTACCTATGACATGTACACATATGGTAAAGCTCAAAAACAAGCAAAACTAACTGTATTAAGCTACTGATAATGTTTCTTTTTCTTGATTTAAGTGATGGTTTACATGTGTTCACTACTTTTTTACTTTATCAATTACTTGTATGTTGTATACAGTTTTGCATATATCAAATATTATTCAAAGGATAATAAAGGAGAATGAAATATGCAAGTAAGTTAGTAACATAGAACAGGTTGTAATAATTACCATTCAGCAACAGATTGTTCTTAGACTGTAGGAAGGTGAGAGCTGTGCCTCAGATCATTAGTAATGCTGCTGATGGTGCTATACTATCATAAAGAACCAAATTCCCAAGAGGTGGCACATTATTTGAAAGTTGTGGTGCAACATATCCCACCAGTGCCATCTTAGTGGTTTGTCTGTATGAGGATGTATAGATCTTAAAGATGTTACATTTTAAACTCTAAAAGTTCTTTTTGATTTGAAATCATTGAATTTTCTTTCAAGCAAATCTATAATCTACATACTTTTTATTCTCAGCATTCCCTGTGCTCTCTCATTGAAACACCTTGGATAGAAGATGTATTAAACATATAACAAGAAAAGATCAGTAGGAATTAACTATAATAGTCTTTTTAAGACTTAATGGTGCAAAACAGTGAATTAATCTGTTCAAATTAATGAAAATATGTACCATTATGGCAGGATTTTCTTATTTTTAGCATAAAGATAGAATGACCTAAAGGCTAAATTCTTCAAGTTTCATTTCAAGTTCAGGTATTTGAATAAAGGACATTTTTTTGGATGGTATACAGCAGGATAGAAACATCTGGTGTTTGTGCATTTTCTGCTAGATCACAGATGACTACTTATTGTGCATGTGTCAGAAGAGTTGATTGATCACCACCCCTGTTAGCCTATGTGCTGCAGCAAAGAGCTCTACTAAGTCTTCTGCCTCATTGTACATGTTGTGTCCTTTGAAGTCTTAACTGCAAAGATATGTTCATATTTTAAAAAATCTTTAAAATCTTCAGATATTCTTTCTCCTACATGCTTCTATAATTTTTTGCTCCAAGACAAAATTTAAAATATCACTGGACAGATCCATAGAAATCCTTTTGTGATTTTGAGTGTTTGAACATGGATGAATTTGGAGAGCTCAAAGACCTGCATTGCTCCACCGCTGGTTACCCATATGCTAAAAATGTCTCTGACTTATTTAAAGGCTGTAGTTTTGGGTGAATTGTTGAGGTATTTGACTAGTTCAACTAAAGCTTCTGTCATTTTAGTGAAAGAAAATCATGCAAAGCAATGGATTAATTAAATTAAATTAACAAATTCCACCAATTGAGGGAATTAAGTCTGAACTTTTGGTATTCAAATGAGTTTCAGGCTCTTATAATTGTTTGTTTGTTTTTTTTAGAGCATAGTATTTTTGAAAATTGAAGATGCCTTTAAAAAAACTACTTGGTAATATCCAAGATAAATTAATATAAATGATGATATGTATTAGCACTGAAGGAAAAATCTCTCAGAGGGAAGGTGTGGGTGGGTGGGGAGTTGGGGAGAGGTTAACCAAAGAACTTATATGCATATATGAAATATGCATGAACACAGACAATGGTGTGGTGAAGGCCTGGGGAGGAGGGCAGGTACCAGGGTGGAGGGAGTTAGTGGGGAGGAAAAGGAGGCCTATGTAATACTTTCAACAATAAAGATAAACTTTAAAAAACCTGATATCTACTTTATATATCTGTGCTTTTATAGAATACAGCATCATGAGTAAACAATATTTCATGCCCTGGCCATTTTTGTCCCTATTTATAAGTAAGCTTATGGCACTGTAAATTAGCTCTGACTCTATATTACCCATGTGAGAATAAAACATCATCGCCCTAGTTCTCCAAAGACATTGTATAATATAGTTACATATCCGCTGAATCACTCCATGAGTGCAGAATGATGGTCTGTGATGTTTAATATTTTTGGTTAAAATCCTATTTTTGTGGTTCAAGAAATGTGTTTTGACCCATGCACTCAATGTACTGATTTACCTACTGCGCATCCTGTGAACCTGAAATGGTTTTAAACGAGTTCTGAAGATGCGAGTGAACATCTGAACATATCTTGTGATGCCTCCATTAAAAAAAGAATTCCCATTGCAGAAGAATTTCAATTGCCAAACCATAAAAGGCTTATTTTTCTAACAAGTGAACTTGTGTTCAGTTCTTGTGTCCTTCCTGTGTTCTATAGACTCTTTGGAGTAATCAGATCAATTCTGCCAGAGCCCCAGCAATTAACTCTCCGGCTCAGTTCACCTGCTAACTTGCTATCCCGTCCTATTGTGAGATGCGGGGACTTGAATTTCCCCCAGCTTAGGTAGGTCTTTGAACTCAGTGTGGTGTTGTTATAGGAACTAGATATGATCTCATTTAACATTGCTCACTGACACACACAATGGAGAGCAGCAAGGGGTTCTTCAGCAGGAGGTCCACTCTTTCCTGTCCAAGATCACTTTGTTTTCTAAGAAAATAACTTATATTGCTTAATCCAAGGAGCTTTTCCTTTAAAATATGCTGTTTCCTGTTAAAATACTGCTATAGACTGCATGTTTGTGTTCCTCAAAATAAATCCTCCCTCCCAATGTGATGGTATGTGGAGGAGCTCAGGTCATGAGGGTGAAGCCTTTGTGACTGAGATTTGTGACCTCATGTAAAGGACCTCAGACAGCTCCCTGGCCCCTCCACATGTGAGGACACAATGAACGGTTGGCACTTTATGAAGCAGGCAGGGGTTCTCACCAGACACCAGATCTCCAGGAGCCTTGATCTAGGACCTCCACAGCCTCTAGAACCGTGAGGAATAATTTGCCATTGCTTATAAAGCCACCCAGTCCAACCAGACTAAGACAAATACATGATTGACAAGCTAAGGAAGTTAAAGACTATTGTTCCTCAAGAATATTGTGGGAGTGATTGTTCTATGGCCCTTCTATTGTATTCTGAGATCCCTCTTTTTCTAATATGATGCAGAGAGGTAGGAAAAGGGTAAGGTCAGTGTTTATTATCTGCTTCTCCAAATGTAGAGTGCACGTAGTAAACTTCAAATTAAACTGCCCCCTGACAACCCCTCAATGCCATTCTGTTATTTTCCTCAAATAAAATAAGGCTCCGGGTGGGGGGTGGGTAGGCTACTCAGATAGAAAACGTATCTTCTAGTGGTGAGGACATTTAGAGTTCCAGCTGATGATATCAGGCTACAAATTCCAAGAACAGTTATTGTTCCCATCTTTGCTAGAAGGCAAGCACTAAAAGAAGGCTATGCAATAGGTAAGATATAGAATAGATAATGATTTCTTGTTTCTCCAATTAATCTGGGATATTCCTAAGTGGTAATATGGAAAGGAACATGTGTTTGTATGTGAAGTAATGGTGAATAAAAGGAAACTAGTTTTAAATATATGGTGTTTTAGGTTTGTAAAAACATTCTTGGTTTTTAATATGCATTTTAAAAACAGTATTTGTGCCCTGGCTGGTGTAGCTCAGTGGTTAGAGCATTGGCCTGAGAACTGAAATGTTGCAGGTTCAATTCCCAGTCAAGAGCATGCACCTGGGTTACAGGTTTGATCCCCAGCCCCAGTCAGGGCATGTGTGGGAGGCAATCAATTCATGTGTTTCCCTCTCTCTCTCTCTCTCTCTCTCTCTCTCTCCCCCACTTCCTCCCTTCCACTCACTCTAAAAATAAATGGAAAAAATATCCTTGGGTGAAGATTAACAAAAATAAAAAAATATAAATAAAATATAAAAACAATCTTTGTGAGGAATATCCAAAATCAGCTTCTCAGTGAATTCTCTAGGTTTACCTCACCTTGACAACAGGATTATGTATTAAAAATAAGTTGCAAAGTTAGGCATACCCATTTTTAAAATGCATCTGATGTGTCTACACAATATTTAAATACATTTCTCCTTGTAATAAATGGAAAAAATATCCTTGGGTGAAGATTAACAAAAATAAAAAAATATAAATAAAATATAAAAACAATCTTTGTGAGGAATATCCAAAACCAGCTTCTCAGTGAATTCTCTAGGTAAAGGCACTCACCTTGACAACAGGATTCTGTATTAAAAATAAGTTGCAAAGTTAGGCATACCCATTTTTAAAATGCATCTGATGTGTCTACACAATATTTAAATACATATTCTCCTTGTATGAAATTTAATCAGATTCATGTAATTATAATTTGTTCATCAAGATTTTAGCTTCTGCACAAAGCCAACAATATCATGTAATATATGCTAAACATGCAAATATATAGTCTATAAAATTACCACAAACCTGTAAATTATCTCAATGCATATATTTGAATTAAAATGCTATAAATTGATTTGCATTTATTAAACTATAACTCACTCCTATCAAGACAGCCCTTTATGAATGTTTAATCCTATTCTAATTTTGGATTCCTGAATTTTACAAGAAACCTCATCTCAGCCAACCAATCACAGCGCTTTGCCTGCATTTTCAGAATTAGATACTGGTTTATCGGGATTATCTTTGGAGTCATCTTATTTTGAGCTCACTAATCTCTCTTGTATCTGTAGGTCAGTTTTGTTTCTGGCAAGTGATAGGACATATGAATTAAATGGGGAAATAATATAAAAAGAATAGATTTCATATCTTTCTTTCATGATGATTTCTACCCATTTAGCAACACAACGTTCCCATTTAACAATTTCCTGAGAGGTTGCTCTGTGCAGAGCGGGTGCTCAGCCGGGGGCCAGGCAAGCGGACCCAGGTGCTCCCCTGCCTGTAAGGGACCTTCGGCCTCGGGAGAGTTCCGGGGCTTCGAGTAGCTGTAATTACGGGCCTACCATGGGCGCCGCCAAAGGGGAGCGGGAGTCCATTGTGAATGATGCCAGAGCAAAATGGTTAACGATGACTCAGGATGTGAACCGAAATTTTAATATCTTGGTACTTTTCAAACACTGCCTGTTTTTATCAGTAAAATTTAAGCCAGTGTCACCCGTGCAGACACCTAGGGTCTGTGGAGTGGAACACAGGGGGCCTTTGGACTACGCAAAGTGGGGACCGGTTTTCTGGCCTCTGCTGGGCATGTTATTCCTTATGCTTTATAGTCACTGCTTCTTCTATATGATTAAGAGGTTCAATGATTATGAAGATGCTTACAATTTATTTCCAGACATGATTTAACCCCACATTGCGTTATTTTTAACCCCCCGACCCCCACACTTTTATTTGTCCTTAGAACTCAGTCAACTGGTCATCAGTTCTAAACTAAAACAGCTGTACTGTATATCTTACTCTTGTATCTTATTTTATACAGCTTTCAGATGATTACCTCAATAAATCTCTCAAATGTTCATGTTATCACTTCTTTGAATATGATTTTAAACCTGTCAATGTACCCTGAAATTGGATCTCAAATTCTAATTAAACTGAGATAAACATGGGAACTTAAAAACCCCAGTGGTGGAGGGTGTTAGGTTTCTTTCTTTTTATTTTAATTTAGAAGTAGCAGTCAACATGTCTGAATGGCTGTTTGTTTAATAGAGTTTAATTATTGCTCAGAGTATAACATCGCTTATAGAAAGTATATTCTACAGGTATTTCTACATGCTACTCAACTAGAATATGCATTCATTTTATTAACTTGATATTGTTTTTAATATGCTGGCCGGTATAGCATACATTTGAATCAGACACTTTCATTTAGAGAGAGAATATTTGGTCATGGTAAGGTTTGGAATGTGTTTTATCATTTTGCTACTAAACAACTTTATAGTGCTCTTCTAAGAGGAAGGCTGGGCATTTACCTCATTGATGTCTTTATTTCTGTAGCTGTCTTTATAGATAATTAAAATATATTAAGTTTCAAAGACTTGTTCTTAATTTGTTTATTGGTCATGGACCCACCTGAAAACAGACAGCAAGTTAAAATGAAAGAAATTGCGAGAGGGGTTTAAAGGAAGAACTAAATACAAAGTAGGCAAGAATACCAGGAGCCTCTGTGAGACCGCCAGGCCACCCCGGTGGTGAGAGTGGTTGTTATCGGCTGTAGCCCTTCTGATGCCTGGGAGGGAGCACTAGGAGGGAGGGAGCACTTCTGAATCCTCCAAAGAAAGTTTCCTGCGCAGGAGGCTGCCTTACGAGCAGATCATCCTGGACCCTGCTGGGGGGGTTGCAGACTAGTGCAGCCTCTATGGGAAATATTTTGGAGGGTCCTCCAAAAATTAAAAAAAAGTACTACCCTATGAAGCAGCAATTCCATTTATGGGTATTTATCCCAAGAAAACAAAAACACTAATTCAAAAAACATATGCACCGCTATGTTCATTGCCAGATTATTTACAATAGCCAAGATATGGAAGCAACCTAGATGACCATTGGTAGACAAGTGGATAAAGAAGATGTGGTACCTATAACAATGGGATATTACTCAGCCATAAAAAAATATTAAATCTTGATATTGGTGACAACATGGATAAACCTTAGAGATTATTATGTTCAGTCAAATAAGTCAGACAGAGAAAGACAAATGCCATGTTATTTCACTTAGAAATGGAATCTAAAATACAAAACAAATGGGCAAACAAAATTAAACAGAAACAAACTCATTGATACAGAGAATAAACTGTTGGTGGCCAGAAGGAAGGTGGTGGGAGGGCTGGGTGAAAAAGGGGGAGGGAATAAGAAGTACACCTTCCAGTTATAAAATAGTCATAGGAATGAAATGTAAAACATAGGGAATAAAGTCAATAGTATTGTAATAATGATACATGGTGACAGATAGGTACTTGACTTATTGTAGTGATCACTTCATCATGTTGAATCAACATGTTTTATACCTGAAACTAAGGTGATATTGGGTGTCAACTAAAATTAAAAATAAATTTTAAACAAAAGAAGGTTTATTAGTTTTAGGGACATAGGTAACCCCAAAGTAAGGGAGCAAGGGAGTAAATGTCCTAAAATCATCTCCCATGGTTCTTTGGGAGTATTTCCATATTGACTGAATCCAACCAGGAGCCTAAGCATATGAGTGTCCTTTGATGTGGTTTATACAAATTAATCTTCAGAGACCCAAGTACAGCGTGCATCTGAGTGGCTAACAGAGATATCACAGACAACAGATGCCAGGAAACAGTCAAATTAATGCATCAAATCATTCACAGGTAGTCTTTAGTCATCAATATAATCCAAATAAATTAAATGTTTTATCACTAGGATATAGTTTACACCAGGCTACTTTACTCAGAGTAGTGAACAAACAGAACAAGACAGTAGTAACATTCATTTACCCTCTTCTAAAATCCATCATATTGTCTTAAAGTACATATACCCATACTTCAGTCAATTGACTTCCTAAGACCCTAGGTGGGATTGAATTTGTTGTTCATTTCTTTGTAGCAAAAATTGGCTGCTGCTGGGTCAGGGAAATACATGGAGGCCCAATAAGATCTTGGGGCACGTGCCCCTTGGCCACCGGGACTTCTGGCTGGAGCAGCCTTTTAATAGTGTGCTCTCCCATACTCTCTCCTGCTCGCTCACGTTCTCCCCTGCTCTCCCATGTTCTTCCTGGTCAGCTTTTCTTCATAAAAATAAAACATGCTGCCAGAAAAACAGCGGTGTAGGGATGCTAAGCTCTCATCTCCCTCACAGAAACATCAAAAGCAAGCTGACACTGCTGGCACCCACTTTGTCAGAACTCTGGAAAAATGGTCAAAGGTGCAGAGTAACCAAGTGAGTGATGAATCAAGAAGGGGCAAGTCGCCCTAACTGGTTTGGCTCAGCAGATAGAGCGTAGGCCTTCAGACTGAAGGGTCCCAGGTTCGATTCCGGTCAAGGGCATGTACCTTGGTTGCAGGCACATCCCCAGTAGGGGGCATGCAAGAGGCAGCTGATCGATGTTTCTCTCTCATCGATGTTTCTAACTCTGTATCCCTCTCCCTTCCTCTCTGTAAAAAAATCAATAAAATATATTTTAAAAAAAGAAAAAAAAAAGAATGGGCAACATCACAATAGTAGGGCAGCTCTGTGATGTTTGCTCTTTCCTCTGCCCACTCCAGTCTTGAAAACGGAACCCTGGTCTCCCAGGGGGACCCTCTTCCCTGGTTTCAGAAGTAGCAGAGCATACCTTTGCCACAAATTATTGTTTGTGTCTGTTCTAAGCTGTCGGGAATTATCCAACTACATGCACGAGGCTTAAACCTTTAGTATGTTTGGTCTGTGTTTCATCTAACTCAGTACTCAGGCCAAAGAGTGGTAGCAATCAGGTGGAAACAATGCAAATGGAACTGCAATCCACAGATGCCTGGAGCACAAGGTTTTCGTATGTTTTGAATACCCAAGGCCCAGCAGCAAAAGCTAGGGAGTATTTCTTGGAAAATGAGGACATTCAAGAACACCACTGTATACTGTACATGGGGATTTGGATGTTTGTGTACTTGCTACAGCAAGAGGCATTCTCCGAAGGACCTGCGAAGACTTACCTTAAGCTTAGTCCCACCCCCAGACTCAGCAGAGGCCAGGCTCAATGTGGAAGGAGTGTGAGGGCACTGAACCAAGCTGCGAAGACTGGCTGAGGTGTTTTTTGTTTGTTTGTTTTGTTATGTTTACCTCCTAATGTCTAAGGGATCTCTGTCAAAATAGTAGTTGAACAAAGGCTTAGGATCAAAGAGCAGTGTCCATGCATGATAAGGAATGCAGTCTTTGCAAAAAATAATTTTGGAAAGTGCTGAAATACACGGAACTGCTACAGCTTTTAATCACGAAAGCAAGGGACAAAAAATAGTAGTTGAACAAAGGCTTAGGATCAAAGAGCAATGTCCATGCATGATACGGAATGCAGTCTTTGCAAAAACATAATTTTGGAAAGTGCAGAAATACACGCAACTGCTACAGCTTTTAATCACGAAAGCAAGGGACAGGTGTTGTCCTGTGAAAGGGACCCTAACATATGAGGAACAGCTGATTCCTCATCGGACTGTGGAAGATGGTGCATGCCATATTGAAAGTGCTGGGAAAACAAACAAACAAACCTATTAACCAAGAATTCTCTCATTTGTGAAACTATCCTTTAAATATGCTGGAGAGCCCTAACCGGTTTGGCTCAGTGGATAGAGCGTCGGCCTGTGGACTGAAGGGTCCCGGGTTCGATTCCGGTCAAGGGCATGTACTTTGGTTGTAGGCAGATACCCAGTAGTGGGTGTGCAGGAGGCAGCTGATCAATGTTTCTCTCTCACTGATGTTTCTAACTCCCTATCCCTCTCCCTTCCTCTCTGTAAAAAATCAATAAAATATATTTTTTAAAAAAATAAATATGCGGGAGAAATAAAGACATTTACATTAAAAGCTGAGGGAGTTAACCCTCACCAGGTTGGCCCTGTGAAAAGCTCCAGTGGTGTCTCCAGGCTGAAGAGACAGGGCACTAGACACTAGTTAGTAACTCAGAGATCTCCAGTGAAGGTAAATTCATAGTAGATACAAACACCTATTACATTTGTGTTTATACTCCACTTTCAATTCCTGCAGGATTTAAAAGACAAGGAGTGAAGATAATTATAAATCTGTACTATTCTCCACTATTATAGAGAGACACATTTGTGACAACAGAAAGACAAGTAAGGGGAGGTGAGGTGCAGCTCTATAGGAGCTGGGTTCCCAGATGCTGTGGAAGTTCTGGAAGTTCAATTGGTGTCAGTTTGAACTAAATTGTTACAAGTTTAGGATGTTATATACAATAAAAACATAAGTCTAATATGTATATATACTAGAGCAGTGATTTTTCAACATTTTTTTATCTTATGGCACACATAAACTAATTACTAAAATTCTGCAGCACACCAAAAATATATATTTTTTTCTGATCTGACAAGAAATGGGTATAATTTTGATTCATTCACACTGGATGGCTACTGTCCTGTTGGCTGTTGTCATTGTTCTATTTGACAATCTAAGGGAAAGGAGGTCAGTGCCCCTGACTAAATAGTTGGGTGTTGCATGCTTCAAAGTTCTTGTATCACACTGATTGAAAATCTCTGTATTACAGAATAGAAGAAATATAGAGATGACTAATGAAACCAAAATTCATTCCGCAAAAGATTTTGTATTTATTATTTTCTAACTAATAATTTTAATAATTAGATTTTGCCTACTAACACAGTATGTGATTTTCTGTTTTCAAAGGGGAAGAAACAATAGGAACATTAAAGCTTGCAACACAGTAAAATTCCTGATAAGCTGTCACCAGTTAATCTTTAGATAACTACAAATAAAACTGGGAAATTCGTGGAAAATAAGAGACTTCACTGACTCAGTGCTGAATTCCAATTTTCAGACAAGACTGCCCCTCAAACACTTTCTACCATCACTAGAAAAAGCACATTTTTGTTAACTTGTCTCCTAAAGTGAAGTGACAAAATAAAGAGTAAGGTTTTAAAAGTACAGCAGCAATGAGACGTTGGGATTCATCCCTACATTTGTAGTAGACTCTATCAGAACTTACAGAGAACACAGTGGTTTGACAGGTGAAGATATATCACCCTTGAGGTTTTCTGGTTTGGACACAATTATATTTTCAACCTTAGGATTGAGTGTCTACTAAGCATCATTCATTCATTTATTTATTCAGGTGCTGACTAAAAATGCTGAACTAAAAGACACAGGTTCTATGCTCCAGAACACAGGACCTAAAACTAATTACAGGCCCTTGCCAGATAGCTCAGTTGGTTAGAGCATCGTCCCAATACTCCAAAGTTGTGGGTTCGATTCCCAGGCAGGGCACATACAAGAATCAACCAATGAATACAAAGATAGGTAGAACAAGGAATCCATGTTTTTCTCTCTCTCTCTCTAAGTCAATAAAAACCCCAAACAAACAACCTAATTACAAAATGGAAAGGCTTTATAAGAAGACTAACAGAAAACTGAGAATTATTGGCGGAGGAGACAGAGATAGATTATTGCCCATACATACATACATACACACATACATATATAGATACACATTTTTTATTCTGTATAAATTAATATGAATGAGATGTTATTATTATACTAGTGGTGTGGGGGTCCCCACTGGGGTTCCTGGCCAGCCTGGGTGTGGAGCTAATGGCTCTTTTCAGGCTGGCCACTGTCCCTGGCAACCCAGATTCCCAGACCCTCCTTGAACAGAGGCTCGAAGGATGTCCTACTGCCGGTTTACAGGGATCAGGCTTAAACCGGCAGTGGGACATCCCTCTCGAAATCTGGGACTGCTGACTCTTAACCGTTCACCTTTGAAACTTTGTAGCCTTGTGCGGAGCCCACAGCTTACCAGGGTAGGACGGAAGCTTGGCTTCCTCCATCGCCAGGGGAAACTCAAGCTTCTTGTTCGCTCCAGCTCTGTGGCTGCCGCCATCTTTGTTGAGTTTATTTGCATACTGGCTCCTGATTGGCTTGTGGGCATGGCTTGTGAGTGTAGCAGAGGTACAGTCAATTTGCATGTTTCTCTTTTATTAGATACTAGAGGCTCGGTACACAAAAATTTGTGCACTCGAAGGTATGGGGTTCCTCAGCCCGGCCTATGTCCTTTCGAGATCACCTCCAACTGACCCCCAATGATGGCCTGCTTGCCCCCAGCAGGGCCCCCTGCTGGTCTGCTTACCCCTAACGGCCCCAACCCTCACCAGCCTGATCACCCATAACTTCCCTCCCCTCTTGGCCTCTAACTGCCTCTACCTTGGCCCCACAACCATGGCTTTGTCCAGAAGAATATCCAGAAGGTCTCCTGGAAGGTCTCCCAGTCTAATTAGCATATTA
>NW_005370042.1:955948-956914 GCF_000412655.1 Myotis brandtii | reverse complement strand
CAGGCTGGCCACACCCCCTTCAGGGTGGGGGTTCCCGCTGGGGTGCGTGGCCAGCCTGGGTGTGGAGCTAATGGCTGTTTGCAGGCTGGCCACTGTCCCTGGCAACCCAGATTCCAAGACCCTCCTTGAACGGAGGCCGGCAGCCGGAAGCAGGTATCTGGGATTTATTTATCTTATATAATTGAAACTTTGTAGCCTTGAACGGAGCCCACAGCTTACCAGGATAGGATGGAAGCTTGGCTTCCTCCATCGCCAGGGGAAACTCAAGATTCTTGTTTGCTCCAGCTCTGTGGCTGCCGCCATCTTGGTTGGGTTTATTTGCATACTGGCTCCTGATTGGCGTGTGGGCGTGGCTTGTGAGTGTAGCAGAGGTAGAGTCAATTTGCATGTTTCTCTTTTATTAGATACTAGAGGCTCCGTACACAAAAATTTGTGCACTCAGGGGTAGGGGGTTCCTCAGCCCGGCCTGTGCCCTTTCGAAGTCTGGGACCTCTTGGGGGTGACCACTTGCTGGCTTAGGCCTGCTCCCCGGGGGATTGGGCCTAAGATGGCAATCAGACATCCCTCTGGCAGCTTGGAAGCCTTCAGGGGATGTCCACTTGCCAGCGGGGAGCAGACCTAAGCTGCAGTCAGACATCCTTAGTGCTGCTGAGGAGGCAGGAGAGGCTCCCAAAACCGCTGCTATACTGGCAGCCGTCAGCCTGGCTTGTGGCTGAGCAGAGCTCCCCTTGTGGGAGCGCACTGACCACTAGGGGGCAGCTCCTGCATTGAGCATCTGCCCCCTTGTGGTCAGTGTGTGTCATAGTGACCAGTCATTCCCAGTCTTTCTGCTGTTAGGGTCAGTTTGCATATTACCCTTTTATTATATAGGATAGAGGCCTGGTGCATGGGTGGGGGCCGGCTGGTTTGCCCTGAAGGATGTCCCAGATCAGGGTGGGGGTCCCGCTGGGGTGCCTGGCCAGCCTG
>NW_005370042.1:953569-955833 GCF_000412655.1 Myotis brandtii | reverse complement strand
TTTGCAGCTGGTCACACCCCCTTCAGGGTGGGGGTCCCCACTGGGGTGCCTGGCCAGCCTGGATGATGGGCTGATGGCTTTTTGCAGCTGGTCACACCCCCTTCAGGGTGGGGGTCCCCACTGGGGTGCCTGGCCAGCCTGGATGATGGGCTTATGGCTGTTTGCAGCTGGTCACACCCCCTTCAGGGTGGGGGTCCCCACTTGGGTGCCTGGCCAGACGAGGTGAGGGGCTGAGGGCCGTTTTCAGGCTGGCGGGCGACTGAAGCTCCCAGCCTCTTTTTTTTCTTTTTTTTTTTTCTTCTGGGATTTATTTACCTTCTATAGCTGTCACTGGAGCTGAGAGCCGGCTCCAGCTCTGAGGCCGTGGCTGGCTAAAGGCAGGTATCTGGGGTTTGTTTAGCCTCTATAATTGCAACATTGTTGCATCTGGAGCTCAGAGCTGGGCCACGGCAGGCGGGGAACCTTGGCTTACTCCATCACTGGAGCAAGCAAGCCTCATGTTTGCTTCAACTGTGTGGCTGCTGGCCACCATCTTTGTTGGCAGTTAATTTGCATATCCTGCTGATTAGCCAATGGGAAGCATAGCGTAGGTATGGTTAATTACCATGTTTGTCTATTATTAGATAGGAAGATTAGAGGCCCGATGCACGAAATTCATGCAAGAGTAGGCCTTTGCAGCCTCAGCTGCCTTGGCCGCCCTTGCACCCCCAGCTTAGTCTGGAAGATGGTCTGGAAGGTTGTCCGGATGGTCATTCCGCTGTTCAGCCATTCGGTTTATTTGCATATTATGCTTTTATTATTATAGATTATAGAATAAAAACATCATTGTATTTTTGTTTTTCTCTCTGGTATACTAGAATCCTAAAACAGTGCTCGGCACCTTGTAACTACTCATATTTGTAAATGAGGAAAAGAATGAATGTAAAATGAAAGAGTAAGCAGAAAGATAAATGGTTGAATAAGTAAATTTTCATTTAGGACAAGATAACTGAAGCGCAAAGAAATAAAGTGATTTGTCTGAGGTTATCATGTGAGTTTATTCTAAGTTAAAGTCTTAGGCTAAGAAAATATATTTTGAAATTTATTTTATTTGAAATCAAATACAGTAACAATGACAAGATTTCTCTATGATGATTTAAAGTAAATTAACTCTCTATAATAGAATTTGATTTAATATATTTTTCTTCTTTACTATAGACAATAATTTTGAGTTTAATAAAAAGATGATTACAGTTATTTCAAAGGCAGGACCTTTTTGAAACTATCCATTATACTCAGTAGCATCACTTACCATAACATTCTCCCAGTGATCCTTCAACACAGTGATGCTGATGATTAATAGCACAATTTTCAAAACAAGGCAAATTTTAAAAAACTGGTAGGTCTTTGCTAAAGAGCAGAACAATGAACTTCATGTAAATTTCAGTACTACTGTATAGGTGAAAGTTTGTGTGGAATGTACCACTTTTGACAGAATGCTCAATAAACCTAAGAAACTTTTGATAAATTGATTGGAAAACATATCCAGGGTGATTTATTACAATATCCACATTGCTTTTACTTTATTCCATGTAATTTAACTGAAGGTATTTCAACCTAGCATCACATATGATAGAAATTATGCCAACTCAAGTGTAAACAATTGATTTTAATTGGGACATGACATTTAAAGGCTACTAAATCAGATGCTCAAGGGTTTTCTTAAGTGAATATTTTTACATCTGAATATATTTTTTTCTGGTATGTATATATTAACATTAATCCTTAGTTAATGGTATTTTTACATTTTATAAGTATTTTTTATTGACTAAAATATTCAGAGTGCACATGAATAATTATGGCAAATACTTGTCATAAGTAAATCTCTGTGATCTTACTAGACTTGAATTTACATTGGAAAGATCCATGGTAGGTTTAGTGTATTGCTTTATTAAGTGGATATAGGTACTCCATTGATTTTGCATATGCCTTCAGAGAATGGACAAATTCACCAAAGCTAAATAGTGCCATGATTTTTTTATCCACTCATCTGCTGATGGGCACTTAAGTTGTTTCCAAATCTTAGCTATTATAAATTGTGCTGCTATGAACATAGGAGTGTATATATTCTTTCTGATGAGTATTTTAGGCTTCAGATATTATATTCCTAGAAGTAGGATCACTGGGTCAAATAGTTCCATTTTTAATTTTTTGAGGAAACTCCATATTGTTTTCCACAGTGGCTGCACCAATCTGCATTCCTACCAGCAGTGTACTAGGGTTCC
>NW_005370042.1:953136-953460 GCF_000412655.1 Myotis brandtii | reverse complement strand
TCTGATGATTAGTGATTTTGAGCATTTTTTCATATGTCTCTTGGCTTTCTGTATGTCCTCTTTGGAGAAGTGTCCATTTAGGTCCTTTGCCTTTTTTAAAAATTGGATTGTTTATTTTCTTTTGTTAAGTGTATGAGTTCCCTATATATTTTGAATGTATCATTGACAAATGGAATACTATCTACACTAATAAAAGAGAAATATGTAAATTGGCCATCACTCCACTATGCCCACCAGCCAATCAGGGCAAGTATGCAAATTAACCCAACAAAGATGGCAGCAGCCATGGAGCTGGAGCGAGCAGGAGGCTTGGGTTGCCCTTGG
>NW_005370042.1:942039-951491 GCF_000412655.1 Myotis brandtii | reverse complement strand
AATTTGGAATGAGCAGGCCAGAAGGGGAAAGTTGGGGGTGAGCAGGCCAGTGGGGAGGGAATGAGGGGCAAGCAGGCCAGCGGGTGGGGCAGTTGGGGGCGAGTACACTGGCACGGGGGGCAGTTGGGGATGAGCAGGCCGGCAGGCAGACTGGTTAGGGGCAATCAGGCAGGCAGGCAGATGAGCGATTAGAAACCAGCAATCCCGGATTGCAAGAAGGATGTCCAACTGCTGGTTTAGGCCCGATCCCTGTAAACCGGCAGTAGGGCATCCTTCGAGGGGTCCTAGATTGGAGAGGGTGCAGGTCGTGCTGAGGGACACTCCCCCCCTCACCCAGTGCATGAATTTCATGCACCAGGCCACTAGTGAGACAATAAAAAAGAAAGAACTATTACCATTTACAACAGCATGGATGGACCTGGAGAATATTATGCTGAGCAAAATAAGGCAGTCAGAGAAAGATAAGTATCACATGATCTCACTCATATGTGGAATCTAATGAACAAAATAAACTGATGATCAAAAATAGACCCAGAGACATAGAAGCATGAATAATACTTTCAACAATAAAGATAAAAAAAGGTAAACAGTGCCAATCATCTAAAACTTTTATTTCATTTAATCCTAAAGCAACTCTGATGTAGGGTAGTTATTATCCCCAATTTGCAGATGAGGAGATAGAACATTAAAATAACCTGACCACTTTACCAAGGTGGTAAGTGGCAGACATCGATTCAAAACCTTGTTTTCTGACTGCGTTATAGCCCACACCCCCATAGCAATGCCTCCAAAGTATTTCATTTTACACGACTGCATCTTAAGCTAAGGAAATAGCTTGTCTCAGAGCTCTTCACCTCCCATGGGATCTGATATTGGGTGGTTTGGTCCATGTCTAGCTTAAATATTTCTTTGTGAAGCAATTTGATATAGGTGAATATGAAACCCAGCTGCTGCTGATTTCTCTGCTACGTTTTCCTATTTAAACACTCATGGAAATATTTAAGTTAAAGCAAATGTAGTATAATTTAAGAAAATAGTGTTATTGATGAACAGCCTGCCAGGAGTCACAAAGAATAAGAAAGAAAAAATCTCCCTCAGTCAATCTCCCTGCGTCACAATGGAGGTCCACCCAGGTAAAAGGCTCATTGTACCCACCTCCCTGACTGAGGAGTTGGAAGTGAAGGAATCTCATCCTGTTTTAACCCTGCCATGCTTTTTAGTTTCTCCAAAAGTTTATTTCCTGGAGTATTTCCTGGTGATATTAGGATGAGTGGTTGGAAAAAAAATGACTCATTGTCAATAAGATTACATGATTCTATGTTTGGGTCCAAAATAACGTATCTAAAACTTTTGGGAGTGAGATGAGATAGTTGGAATTTAGATTCTTTTCTTTGATTTTTGAAAAGGAATGCTACATGTGAGACAATGCTCTACACACTGTGTATGAATATTCACACTAAATCTAAAACAGATAAAGGCTCTAGATGGCCTCCGTCAGTTTAGACCGAACTTATTACCAAAGCAGTCATGGCAAAGCGATTCTGATTTCAGGGGTTTGGCTGTTGGAATTGTAGTTAAGGGAATTTGGGATTTTACTATGTATATCTCTTCCCTTTGAAAGCCAAATTGTAAGTTTGCATATTAAATCTTTAAACATCCCATAGTGCAGCTAACTTCTCAGTCTGATTTGGCTTTCTGTTGCGTAAATTGAATTTCCCTTCATTGATTCCACTAAATATTGACCATGTACCAGCCTGCATGATCACAAGAGAGAGTTCAAGGGAACAATACTGTTAGCCCAGAACAACAACAACAAAAAGCACTATGAGGAAATTGCATGGATCGCTAGACAATTACCATTGGAATGAGGGGTGCAAAGGCTTCAGAGGGAGAGCTCAGAGGCAGTGCAGTGAGCACCTGTCCAAGTGTGAGAGGGAAGGACAGACGTCGTTGGGAAGTAACATTTCAGTTGGGAGCTAGAAAGGGGTTGGGACAAGAGAGGCTTTGAGGGGAGAAAAGCAGGCCTTTGACCAGACAGTAAGGGAAAGAATTCCACGAGCAGGAGCTGGAGCGTTATCTGGGGACCAGACTGGGTCAAGGCTTATGAGCGACAGTTGTGGATCTGGGCCTTATCCTACTAACAAGGAGAATCCAGTGAGGAATTTTAACATGGATCATCATGCTCAGACTGGCATTAAAACATGTGTTTTCAGCAAGGGAAGATGAGTGGGGGAACTGCGTTCATGGGCTACTTGGGAAAATGCTGCTTTATAGCAACTCTTTCGGTTACTGATTCTGGGACTGTAATTCACAGCAAGGCAGCAGAATCAGTGGTTCTTAACATGGGGAATTAAAAATTAGAATCGAGGGGTTTAGTCTCTAGCAAAATATATCTTAAACATAGGCACATGTTCGAGACGGAGATGGGATAGTCATAAGGTGAAGGCAAAGGACTGACAATTGCAATGTACAAGGAGCCTTATATGTTGACAAGAAAAAGACAACTTGTTAAATAAATGGACAATAGAGATTATATACATGTTGATTTTTGACCCAAAATATATATCAAAATGCTCTCAAATTCAATGATTCAAGAAAATGCATGTTCTTGAACCTGAATTAGGTGCTAAAATGTTGCGTTATATATTATTGTAATACGATAGCAATGGTCAACTCTTACTTTCCAGTGAAAATCAACTTAGTGAGAACATATGTATAATCATGATTGCTAATACCTTAAGTTGTGTTCCACAAATATTGCAGACCGAAGTTTAAGAGAAAAGTCAGACTTCATTGGCTCTCTTCTCTAGGACAAATCTGAGAGAGACAAATAGTAATGAATTTGAGAAAAAAGAAAAACACTTTCTAAAATAAACATTCCAGAAAAGTTCTGAATATTTGATACTAAAGGTTCACCAGGAAACACATATTATTGCTAGAAAGTAGGATGTGCAACTATTAGTGTATAATTTTGATTATAAAACCCATTAATTCTTCAGGACTTGCTAATGACAGTTGATAAGTAACATTACTAGTAGGTCCTATGTCAGTGGGGACTCCATGGCCCCCGTTTTAGTGAGATTACATGCAAGGAGGCAGGACCACAGAAATAAACACCAAACAACAGAATTTGAGTGGCCTGAGATCTCACAAAAATTCCAGGATTAATATTAATATTTTTGAAGAGATATTAAAAAGCAAAGATAGGAGGTTTCCTGTGTGCTCTTTTGTTTGGCTCGCATTGCATTTTAAGAACAGCAAAGTTTGTTTTTCTTCCTTTGTTCCAGGATATCAATATAAGCTGCACATTAATCTAAACCTTCAGAGCCGGATCCAGAAATATATATGAAACCCGATGAATTTTGTTTACCTGTCATGCGGGTACATCTACACAAGTTCCTTGGTAGTATTTTATGTCAAGGGCTTTCTAGCCTGGTGCAGCCTGGGACTGATAAATGACTCAAAAAGTGTACTTACACTGCACATGCCGATATTTCAATCTGAAACGCCGTAGGACGGAATGTTCTGTAAGTGCCTGTTGCCCTCAGGAAATGGTAGTATTACTTGTACCTTTGTCTAAACACTTTAAAGTCATGAACTATTGTAGAAATAACTGTGTCCCAAGACAGCCTGAAACCAAGTCATTGTTAATTAATTCCATCTTTGCTTCATGTAAAAATCTTCCTCCTTGTTTATGTATTCTGAATAAATGACAATAGTTTTTGACCAGTGCTGTCGATTTCAATTATTACTTCATCGTCATGTTAGAGTGATAAGTTGGGTATATGCCTTTTGAGATAAAATTAAACTTAGATCAACTATGATCAGTTTCATTGTGTATATGATCCATCCTTTAAACATGTACTCACAAACAGGAAACATTTCATCCATATTTCAGAAAAATAAAGGTTTTTAAATTTATTTAATTTGAAAAAACATTTAAATAATCATAATAAATTAAAATTAATTTATTTTATTTCATTTGGGGAGATAAAAATTATTAAAAATAATTGCACTAGAATATTATAGCTCAAAATTGCACATTGGCAAAAAAGTGTCAAGGGTAAATGTATTAAAAAAAACAACAACAAAACACCTGTCAGTGAGATTTATCTAAATTCTGATCCTGGTTTTCCATCTGGAGAAGGACATGTCAGTTGGAGTTCCCTTGACAGATTTTTTTCACCTTAAAAGAAATGTCATCATAACACCCGTCATCCTCCACACAAGGATGATACGTTTAATGAGTGCACTCCTAATGTATTTTAAGTACTTAGAGGGAAGATATTTTATTGGCTTAAGAACTTTTCCTTTAGGCTTGAATATGTAAGTCATAATATGAAAATAATGTCTTAACTTTCAGATTTATTACATCTATTTTAAAATGTTATATTCCTAAAACAAAGGAACAAAAAAGTGGCTTCTTAAAAGAAGTGTAACTACCAAACCTTCTTGTGTGATACCAGCTCAGAAATTCTTTCAGCATATTTATGACTGATAATAATACAGAGCATTTCCAAAGTAAGCATAGAAAGTAAGATTATAATAAATGTAGAATTAAGTAAATTAGTTGTTGAGAGAATCATTAATGTTATAAATAAATTGCTTTGTTTAATTTTAGTGAGGTTATTGAATATAAAAGTTAGGTTTGAAGATAATAGCAAGTTGCTGATTAGTGACTGCTTAGCTATAAGAACTCTGTCTCAGAATTGAGATAAAAGAATAGCAACTTGTACACAATTACATTTATTTTTCAGTTTTCAACTCATTTACATAAATTTGCAAGAAAACTTAGTTCTCTGAAATTCACCCTATTTGTTGCTGCGGACTATCTACATCTTTCCTTTTACTCAAAAAGGAGAACTTGAACTGCACCTTTACTTAAAAGCTGCAGCAAAGGCAGCTGGACCCTACAAAAGGTCAATGAGAAAGTTGACTAAAAAAGAGAAATTGTAGCTATTTGCTATGAAACTCAAAGCTTTAGATTAATTTTAATAATCTAAGAACTTGAAGATGATTTGTTTCAATGACATGCCTATCAAATCAATAAGCATGTTTGATTACATACATTACATTATTTTTTTTAAGTGCTGCAAAGATGGTAGTACCATTAACAATGAGAAGATATGTGCAATTTCTGTATAACTTTTGCCATCACTCACATATGGCTCTAATTTGTTCCATATATATACTTATTCTTTTTCATAACTACTCTCTTTTTTTTATATTTTATTGTTTTTTTATAGAGAGGAAGGGAGAGAGATAGAGAGTTAGAAACATCGATGAGAAAGAAACATCGATCAGCTGCCTCCTGCACACTCTCCACTGGGGATGTGCCCGCAACCAAGGTACATGCCCTGGACTGGAATCGAACCTGGGACCCTTCAGTCCGCAGGCCGATGCTCTATCCACTGAGCCAAAACCGTTAGGGCCATAACTACTCTCTTTGAACACTTGAATATGGGACTGTTCTGAGCTACACAGTTTCAATTATTTTAAATCTCTAATTTCTCACATAAACATAAAAAGTTTTAATGCTTTTTCCAGTTTAATTTTATTTTAGTCATACCAAAAACCATGTGATAAGAGTTGTATTTATAACAAAGTAACATGAATGGCAAAAACTACAAAAAAATTACCACCCAGTTTTTTTTTAATTAATTTTGTCGTTGAGATTATTACAGAAGTCCCTGAGACCACCCAGTTTTTCATGTCATATAATTCAAGGTTACTTTTAAAGAAAAATATAATTTTTAATATATTTTTAAAAGATTCCAAGGTATTTTGGAAACAAGTTATCATCCAAAATTCTTTATTCTTGACATTGTGGGTAACTTGAAAACATTTCTAATAATTTGCAATTCAATTTAAACCAGTCATTGGAAATTAAATGAAGATATTGAAATACATGTATCAAATTCAAAGTAATTCACATTTTTCATAGTATCATCCTCTATAATAAGAGCCTAATATGCTAAGTGTCTGGTTGTCTAGTCGTCTGTTCAACCAATCAAAGTGTAATATGCTAATGATATGTTAAGGCTGTTTTACCACTCCCTATGATGTCCACTGACCACATGCGCCAACCAGTAGGTTAGCTTGCTGCTGGGCTCCAGCCAATTGGGACTGAGTGAGATGGGCCAGACACACCCTGGAGCCCTCCCGCAATCCCTCCTTGGCTGGCCAACTTCCTGCGTCCCTCCCTGGCCCGAGAGTGCACCAGTAGGGTGCCCCGCCGCCCACAGTACATGAATTCATGCACCAGGCCTCTAATAGTATTTATTTGGTTTAACTACAATATATAATAAATTGAAGTAATTACAAATATTTTACATTATTTTTCCCAGTACAATGGATGTTTAACTGCTAGAACTAGAATGAGAATTCATTGGATCACAAGGAACATGGGATTAATAATCAGACAAATCCAGGTAAAAGTTACTGGTTAAGGGATGATAATAGCTTTGATGCACAGTTGATGTAAAGTGAAATACTCTATATGTAGTTTTCTAAAATAGTAATGGACACACATTCATTCTATTTATGCTTGATATTTTTTAAATGTTAATTTGTATTTTTCTGCAGTTTCTGATGGTTCATAATTATTAATTTTCTGATGGGGTAGAAACTATGAGTTACTTTCTAATAACCATTTTTATTTCTTCTGCAATGGCATCCCTGAAATTTAGCTGACCAAAAAAATATTGAGAATAAAAACTAAATCAGCAGCCCTCTTTTTACAGGTTGTGCCATGTGAGTGCATATGGTCAATGAAATGTAAAAGCAAAAGTGTTATGTACAATTTCTGGGGATGTGTATGTGGGAAGAGTTGTCTTTCTCCTCACTTCCTTTTTCTTCCTGATTGGAATGCAGATGTAATGGCTGGAACTGCTGTAGTCAAATTGGAACCTAGTGTTGAAATCACATTTTAAGGAAGACAAAACAATAAAGCAAGGTTTTTCAGCAAATAAATGTTTAGAAAAAATATCTGGGGAAATTAGGGTTGCTTATGGTAGTATTGGTACCATCAAATTAAACCCTTCTCCTCCTCCAGGGGCGTTTCAGGTACTTCATGTGTAGTGGTGGCTAGCTTTCTACCAGCCTATCACTGAAAGGAGAAATGTGTCATCAGTGAGCTTTATTTAGATCAGTGATTCCCAAAGTGGGCGCTACCACCCCCTGGTGGGCGCTGCAGCGATCCAGGGGGGCGGTGATGGCCACAGGTGCATTTTGGGGAGATGAGTAACTGCTATTAAAATTTTTAAAAAATTAATTTCCAGGGGCTGAGTAATATTTTTTCTGGAAAGGGGGCGGTAGGCCAAATAAGTTTGGGAACCACTGATTTAGATGCACACATCATCTAGGTAGATTCCTTTCCTTTCACTCTCAAATATATGTGGCATCTTAGTTAGTTCTGATTGTTACAACAGGATTCCATAGACTGGGTGGTTAGAACAGCACACATTTATATCTCACAAATCTAGAGGCCAGCAGAGCGAGTGTGGTGAGGGCAGGCTTCTTGGTTTTGAGTTGACTGTCTTCTTGTTGGACCCTCTCATGGCAGAGAGCAGAATGAGGAGTCAGGCTTTCCCTTTATGAGGACATTAATCCCTTCATGAGGGCTCCACCCAAATTATCACAATAGTGAAATCAAAGCTGTTAAGGCAACCCCAATATCAGAGATGATATTTCCCTAGAATATTTCTGAAAACATTGCTTAAGGATGTACCTAAGCAAAATTAGCTTGAAAATCATGAATGACATAGACATCAAGCAATTTCTCAATTAAAACTTTCATGTCATCTGAAATTCTGTTTATGAATGAGGCTATTAAATATTAGGTTACTTTAAAAAATAATTTTTGTAGATATGTTTTAAGTAGGCATTTTTGTGTGTCAGCACAAAACTAGCATATATTTTTCACAGAAAACATATTTGAGTATCAGAATTTGTTCATGCATCAATATGGGTTTTGTCAAGGAAGTAGAAACACTATGACTAGTATTAAATGCTATTTATTAGAGGGTTTAGAATTTTGAATTGATTAAAAACACAATGGAAGACTTTTGCTTCTGTATCTGCTAAAGGGCCTGAAATTGCTGTGGGAAAGTAGTCTGGGCCCTGACTGGGCAGCTCAATGGGTTAGAAAACTCTCCTGATACACCCCTGTTGCAGGTTCGATCCCTGGTCAGGGCACATACAAGAATCAACTAATGGATGCGTGAATAAGTGGAACAACAAAATCTCTCTCTCTCTCTCTCTCTCTCTCTCTCTCTCTCTCTTTCTCTCTCTCCCTATCTTTCTCTCTCCCTCCCCACCCTTTTTATCTATAAAATCAATAAATTAAAAGTTAAAAAAAGAAAGAAAATCAGGTAGTCAAGAGTAAAAGTCAGAGTGAAGCAGGGGAGAGAGAGGACAAAGTGCAATCCAGGATGGTCAGGTGGAAGCTGTGTCTTTCATTCATCACCTCCAACCTCAGTGAGGAGGGTGCCTATAGAAGGAAAAGCACATTTTGTCTCCATCCCACATGCCAACCTGTCCCAGGACATCGCTGAAGGAGGCAACCCAGTGGAATCTGGAGGAATTATACCTGTTTCTCAATGTCCCAGGTAAGACAGAGTAAACAGGGTGAACTTCAGTAGCCCTGGTGCCCTTCACTGACCTTTAGAAAAATGTGGCTGCCATCTCACTCTGCCCTCTAATTCTCACCTGGTCTGGGACCATACAACAAAGGAGTTTGGAGAAGGACAGTAAAACTTAGCTAAGTTGAACCAGCACATAAAACAAAAGATTCAGACTCTTAATAGAATGGTGCTAGGCTCAATGAATTTCAACCAGGTTAGCCTAATAGAGGAAATGAGGCAGGGGCTGCAATAACTGTAATATAAAATAGATTGTGATACGCCACACCTTATCAGAATCTTACTAGTACATCTTCTGAATCGTATGGCTTTAAAGGTCATCTGCTTCTTTCTGAGTTCTGAAAAGAGAATGATTGTTTCTATAGATTGAATTTTTTATATCCCATCTTTTTCACCATTGACTTGTGGCCATCTCATCACCAAGCTCCTCACCTTTTGTGTGTTTGTGTGAATGGTCATGTCCAAAGCTGAGGTGGGTAGGTGCTAATCTCCGACTGCAATCTGACTGGACAATGCTTTTGAGACATTTGCTTTAATATATGTTTACTAGAGGCCCGGTGCACAAAAATTTGTGCACTTGGGGGTGGTCCCTCAGCCCAGCCTATGCTCTCTTGCAGTCTGGGACCCCTCCGGGGATGACCACCTGCTGGCTTAGGCCCACTCCCCGGGGGATTGGGCCTAAGCTGGCAATCAGACATCCCTCTGGCAGCCCAGCAACCCTCGGGGGATGTCCACTTGCCAGCAGGGAGCAGGCCTAAGCTGCAGTCTGACATCCTTAGTGCTGCTGAGGAGGCAGGAGAGGCTCCTGCC
>NW_005370042.1:923253-940713 GCF_000412655.1 Myotis brandtii | reverse complement strand
GGCCGGCTGAAAGTGTTACAAAGTTTCAAACTGCCAGCTCAGAGGCTGGCAGCAGCAGGCGGGGAACGTTGGCTTCCTCCTTCAATGAAGGAAGCAAGCCTCATGTTCGCTTTAAGCTGCCTGGCTGCCAGCCGCCATCTTGGCTGTCAGTTAATTTACATATCTCCCTGATTAGCCAATGGGAAGGGTAGCGGTCGTACGCCAATTAACCATGCTTCTCTTTTATTAGTGTAGATTGTTCTCTGATTCCTAGAAGTCACTACAAGCTCACCCACACAGGACAAGACCAAGGACAGATGTCACAGCCAGCCTTCGGGAGAGAGAGGTCCCATGATCAAAAGGAGTGACAGGGCTTTCATTTTCTTCAAAGTTCTTGCCGGTCAAGGTCACAGTGGCTCAGCCTTGAGACCAAGGAGCATGGAGGTCAAATGCCTTGGTGCCAATAATCAAATGCTTCTGGAAATTCAGAATGTCAATTACTGTAGATGAACTATTCTTAATGGTATTTAAGCACCTTTCTACTTCTGAGATACTGTTATAATTTGTTTATCTATAACCAGAAGTTTAAAATTCCTCTTTTCCTAGACAGATTCCAAATGGCATTTGGTAAGTGTTTTATTGAACAGTTTGGACTCCGTAGGGCACTAACATGAAAATCAATTTGCATATTCTAAGTGGCTATACAGTGCCAACCTCCATAGAAGCCAACATGAGATCTATGAAGATGAATTAGGCATGACCTCAGCCCCAGAGAACTTAGCTACAGGAACTAAGGCATGAGTTGCACAACTGTAACATAATGTAGGTAGTGATATGTCACAAGACTTGGAATTGCTCATCCAGGCTATCAGAAGGCTTCAAACATCGTCAGCTTCTTTCTGAGTTCTGAAGAGAAAAATAGTATTGTTAAAGGTGGCATTTTTTAAACTCTTTCAAGTGTTGATTCATGGACATTTCCACCAAATGGATAAAACACACACATATTTATTAAAATTAGACTGCTTCTGAGTGACATCATAAAGGACATGAAAGGCATGTGGGTAAATACTAGTTTTTGTGGCTAAGTAAATTTAACAATTCATTTATTGATAATACATTTTGGCTAAGTAATATGGATAGACTTAATTTAATTTTTTGGTCATCAAAAGAATTCAATAATATCCAAGTAATAATGGGACCATATATTGTCAATGTCTCTCAGTGATTTGGGGAATGATATTTGGGGGAGGCTGGTTGTAAGCCCTGCCCTTCCCTACTTTCCCAGGGTGTCCACCAGGGGAGGGCGTGGTCAGGTCTACAGCTCATTCAAGGCTCTCATATTTTGGCTGTATTTAAACCTCATAGTGTGACCTCATCTTTATTTTAGGCCTACATCCGGCACAATGAGGACTATAATCTCTTTGACAATTTACACTGAGAGGGATATAACTATATCATGGAGATTTCACACAATTACAGAGGCATTATGAAGAGAAAGGTGTAATTTGTTGCCTGGCTTGACTGTCAAAGTGGTTTGACTGTTTGTCATTTAGAAGCAACTGTGTTGGCACCAGGCATTTAGAA
Organism: Myotis brandtii; assembly: GCF_000412655.1. NCBI lineage: Eukaryota > Metazoa > Chordata > Mammalia > Chiroptera > Vespertilionidae > Myotis > Myotis brandtii. The sequence continues at coordinate 939,150 of NW_005370042.1, read as the reverse complement.
TGAGGTTTCAAGAACATTTTCAACCTGCCCATGGGTTGTATAATTGGAAGAACAGCGATCCTTTCTGTGCCTGGCATTTGAAACATGGATGCTCATTGTGTTTCTACTTACCCAAATCTCTGTAGCAAAGAAATGCTCCTGGCCATTTGGAATGCAACCGTATTTCTATGAGCATCCCAGATGCGTGAAAAGCATTATTGGAAACCAAGATCACTTCCATTGCCTGATGTTAGAACATAGTGAGTGCACCCAAGGTTAAGGTATCCCCACACAGGCTGCCAATTCTCTGTCTCAATCTATTTTTCATATTTATTGAAGAATAAGAGAAAATATCTTTAACACTGATTTTATTAAGAGGAAAAAAGAAAAAAATCTTATCAAACAGAAATGAGTTGAGATGGACAGAAACTAGGAACATAATAGCATTAATCAACAGAGATGAAGCATCAGAAATATGCTAGTGTTCTTTTTATTAGAAAAATAAAAGAATTAAAGAGGCATGTAGGCTATTAAAGCCTAATCTCTTCCCCTCTTTCTCTCTCACACACAATTGCTATGTTTTCTCTGTGGAAAGACTGAAAAATGATGCAAAAGAGCAATTTGCTAGGTTGAAAGAATTAAATTGATAGGTTCTAAGAACTTAAGAGACAGATCAATGCAGTGCATCATTTCAAATCCTTTGACTAATTTGTTTTGAACTCAAAGCTTCTTTGCTCCTCACTGCAGTTTTCCCAGCATTTCCCACTGGGAGAAGGCTGTTTTATTAATAAAATTTAACTTGCATATAAACAGAGCCTGAGCATATCTTCAATAAACCTCCTGTACGAAGCAGTCAATGAAAACTCCTCTGGGAGGGCAGAACCCTACACGACAGCACACACACTTCTCACCTGCAGTCAGCCGCCCACATGTATGATGGCTCACACTGCATGGATATTTTTTCTTCCTCCATTGGCGCATTTATTCATCGAATAATAAAGAACAAAAAGAAATGCAGGTACAGGGAAACATTCCTGAGAGTTTATGGGGAGTGGGAAATGGTGACTTTACTCAGAGTGTGATGTGAGCGTGATGAGGGCAGGGTCAGCAGACCCCGGGTCACTGGCCACGTCCGGCCGCAACCCCTTCCTGTCCAGCCCGAAAGATGAACATGGCTTTCACTTCACTAAATAAAGAGCACTTTTCAGTGTTTCATGACACATGAAAAGTACATGAAATTCAAATTATACTCTTCATAAATACATTTTATGTATTGCGCATAGCCAAGCTATTGCTACTTGGATTGGCCCAGGCTGTTTTGTGCTATGGCAGGTCAGGTTGAGTGGTTGCAATATAGAGACCACACAGCCAGCGAAGCCTAAGATACTTACAGTCTGGCCCTTCCCGGAAAGCGCGTGCTGAGCCTGGGACTAGAGGAACATAAGGGAGCATGGACTTCATTTAGAGCAGTGGTTCTCAACCTGTGGGTCGCGACCCCTTCGGGGGTCAAACGACCCTTTCACAGGGGTTGCCTAAGACCATCGGAAAACACATATATAATTACATATTGTTTTTGTGATTAATCACTATGCTTTAATTATGTTCAATTTATAACAATGAAAATACATCCTGCATATCAGATATTTACATTATGATTCATAACAGTAGCAAAATTACAGTTATGAAGTAGCAACGAGAATAATTTTATGGTTGGGGGTCACCACAACATGAGGAACTGTATTAAAGGGTCGCAGCATTAGGAAGGTTGAGAACCACTGATTTAGAGCAACTCTGCTGTGTGGTCATATGAGCAGAGCAGAAGGGCCCCTCCAGCCCAGTAACCCGCCCCCCCACACACCAGTTTTCTCAAGGGCGCTCTAAAGCCTGACGCTGGCCCGCAGAATTTCGGATGCTCCGCACAATAAGGAGAGGGGGCCATTACATTACATTGCACCGGCCCTGACCTCCGTGGAAGCTGCTGTTTCTGTCCCTGACCCAGAATTGAAAGTCTAAGCTATCAACTGGGATTGTAACATGAAAAATGCCCACCTTTCTAATAAAGGCCATGGTTTTGCTAGAGCACATGTCCTTGCAAATCCCAGGATCCCCTTAGTCCATATTTCCTAAGAAAACCTCTTTGTATATCCGATATAAGCAGTAAAAACAGAAATGTGATCAACAGACCTTCACTAATGGTCTTTTAAGGAAAGCAAAAATAAAAACAGCCTCTCCCCCCAACCCCCGCAAACATTGTCTTTACCATCTTTTCCCTTCCTCCATCTCATAAGTTCTCATTACAGAAACATACTGATAAAATGAATAATGCTATAAAAAGCTTTCTGTCATGAATATTAAAGAATTAAAACCAAATATACTATATATGAACACAACACTCTTCATTATTGTCACAGATTTCGGGAGGTGTGTTCTTTGCAAAAATAAAAGGTTACCATGGATTCATTCACTAGCCCTGCAAGTTCCTTTTCTGCTCTAATTTTTGAGGGCTAATTAATATTCTGTAAACAGAATCTACATCCTATGTGTAGGAGAGAATATATTCTTTGAGAACATAAGATTCTAAATATAATTATCTTACAAGCTTAGAAAACATTCTTTCTTTTTCACTCCTACGATCCATCTGAACACAGCAGCATGGGTTCATGAACTGGGTCTGCAGGCCTGGAGGAAGGAGGGGACACGGGGGTCTCATCCAGGACTGAGGTCTGTAGCTTCCCCTGGACAACGGAACCACAGCACAGCGCTGTGGGGAGGCCCCGCTGGCCGGCTCGCTGCCCGCGGCTAGTGGAGCTCACACCTGGGGGTCAAGGGATAGAGACACAACCAGCAGGGCTTTCGGAGGAACCAGCGTCCCCCACGTTTCCAGTGTTAGTTCTCCGTTCCATGAGATGAAAGCACCACCAGAGGTTGTACAAAATAGATGAATGTTGTTTTTGCCTCTCAGTCACACTTTCATGAACAAAACTACATTCCTCAGAGTCAGTACCCACATGATCAGATCCCATATTTGGCTGGACACGATTTGTAAAAGTTCCCTCAGATCAAGTCTGTCCTCATACAACAATGATTAGCCACCATCAAAGCTACTCAAAAACATATCCTTCAAGGTAAAAAGCAATTCCAAAAGAATAAATTAAAAAATGTTCCAAGTCATTCCCAAAACACGGAAGGAAGTTAGCGGGACAAATGAACTGCTAAGTCCTCTTCTCTCCTCACACAGAATGATGAACGCTGGCATCATTGCAGCACAGCCATGATACCAACACACGGTCTCGAACAGTCACAAAGCGCGAAACGTAAATAAATGTAAAAGAAAAGGACAAAAGCTTGGACGATAAGAACAATTCAAGTGGGTGCTGCCTCAGCTCGCTGGTTTTCTCTTGCGTTTCAGAAGCATCTCCATGGTTTACATGCGAAGGAGAGTCAGGGAAGGGGTGCTCCCGCTTTTGTGTGAGTGAGGCGGAGGCCTGGAGCTGTGTGTCCTCTGGTGTGATGTCTGACCCCTTCTAGAAATTCTAATATTTGAACAACAGGGCAATTATAATATATGAAATATCATAAGAACATCCGAATTTCACAGCTACCACACACGTAATCAAGGCAAACAGCTATAAGCGACTGTGATAATTTGGCAAGCTTTTGACTGAAGAGGTAACTCTAAAATTATATAAGAATGGTGAGCACTTAGTTCATTGAAGATATCTGACCATTGCTTTTGCTTGCTGTGGCATGGTACGGGGAGGAGGGACCTGGGCTTGATGTGAATTCTCAGGGTCCCACTGAACCCTTTAAAACAGTCACCACACTAGCAGGAAGTGACCATTACTTCAGTGTTATCACAACCAAAATTATAACCAGCAGATGAGATGAACAAGTAATAGGCACAATAAATAAGCCAGATAATACTTTACTAGTATATATTTTAAAACTAATCCTTAAAGAAAGACTCTAAAGGTACAAAAAATATAATTTTCAGAGGAAAATAATTATTTTTTCATTCTTAAACTCACATATGTAGCCATCAACCGTAACAAATGCTCCATGCAATGCAGGATGTGGGTGGTGGGGAGGCTGTGCTGTGTCTCGGAGGGGGGCAGGGATATATGCGACTCTGTACATGTTCTGCTCATTTTGCTATGAACCGAAAACTGCTCTAAAAATAAAGTCTATTTTAGAAATCACATATACAAAGAGCAGTGATTCCCAACCCTCAGGCGGGTCAGAATCACTTGGAGGCTCGTCAAGATGCAGCGTGCTGGGCCCACCCTGGACTGCGCCCTTCGAGGCATGAAGGAGGCACAGTGATGTGCATTTCTGAAGTCACGTGATGCCTGCGCTCTGGTCCTTGGACCACACTCTGGGAACCAGTAACACGAAGGAGCCCAGAGCCATGTTGTCTTACCGTTGACTACTCTTGGAAATGTTTCTTAATTAACACAGAAAAAATGAGCTCAAAAGGCATTCCTGTATTGGTAATTGGCTAGACATCCTTTTTTATTTATTTATTTTTTTATTGATTTTAGAAAGAGAGGGAAAGGAAGAAAGAGAAATATCAATTGGTTGTCTGTCTGTGTCCCCCCTACTGGTGATTGAGCCTGCAACCCCAGCATGTGTCCTGACCAGGAATGAAACTGGTAACCTCTTGGGAGGTTGCCCCACCAACTGAGCCACACTGGCCAGGGCTTAGAAGAGATTATGGAACATTAATGAGATAAGAGTCTTCCCAGTTTTTCTATTTAAAGTTATTTTTCAAATGATCATTGGCCTCATTCTTTTTACTGGCTCTTTTCCAAGTTACATTTAAGAATAGTTCCAGAAACCTCATACAATTATTTAGAAAAAATGTGAAGGTTGTTTTTGCATGGAATATGTAACAAGAAAAAAAATTAGTATATAAATAATGTAATAAACAATTTAGTAGTTTTTCTCAATAACAATTTATTATCCTAACTAAATCCTATATAATAAAGAGCTAATATGCTAATTAGACCAGATAGCAGAAAGACCTTCTGGAATGACCAGTGGGTGGGGGGTGGGGCCATCCCACAGGGCCACGAGGCCTCAAGGGGCTGTGAAGGCCTACTCTTTCATGAATTTTGTGCATTGGGCCTCTAGTATTATAATAATCATAATCTGAGTAAAATGGTACAGAATTCACAGCTTTGATCTCTGATAAATTATCTTTGAGGAAATGTATGCTTCACATTGGAGGGTAATAGAATATGATTAATATTTCATCAACATCAACAAATTAAAAGGAAAAATAATTCCTATTACTGAGATTTGGAAAGGCTAAATGTGACAATTACACAGACATATTGTGTTACTACAGCTACAGGGTTAGTAGACAATTTTATCATCTTAATGCTATTTAGACTTGTCTGGAAAGTCCAGAGAATATAATGAAAATTTAGCTGTACAGAGTTATTCATTATTAGCAGTATTACTATTGTGAACTTCAATCTCCTGCGTGCATTAATCATTAGTTCTATATAAAGCTTGACCCCAAGAAGTTCTGTAACTCATTAGAAATACCACTTCTTATTATTTTAGATTTTCTGTCTTACATGTTGGGTCAAACACATACAGTTATCTTCATACCCAATGTTTACGTGTGATTGCAATTTTTCAAGCACCAGATGACCCTTCTCAGAGCCGCTATTGTAAGTGTTTCCTGCCTGGGTTTGCCCTGTGTTGAGCTCATATATCTCCCCCATGGGGAGCAGGCACTGAAACCAGCTCTGTCCTTCACTTTCTAAGGTTATAATATACTTAAAACACAGAATCTTAGAGGGATTAGGGACAATCTAAGAATTTTAGCTCCCAAATGAGCAGGGGCCTGAGGGGCTGACCTTTTCCAGCATCCACGGTTGGTGGCAGGACCAGGGGGACTTGGATCTGAGAGCTCTGCCTGGGGTTCTAACCTCTGCACCATGTGCCTCTCTGCTCTGCAACCTGATGAAGCCAATGATAAGAGCTGCTACCAGCTCTTTATTGCAAGGAGCAGAGCCACACATGTATCATCCCAGGCGCTGGGAAGCAAGCTAATGAGGCTGCTTGTAGTGCGCCTCTACCTGCAATGCCCCTCGGGCAGCTGAGGTTAACAGAGTCATTTGTGTTCAGGAACGGAGGGTGGGGAATTGCTCTCCAGGCCCGGGGCCAGGTGTTTCAGGGAAGGCCATCGATCTGGAATTTCCCTCTCATTTAAGAACTGATGTACCATATTCCATCACTCTTCAGGAGGCCGGCAAGGAAAGTCAGCTAATTTTTGTATAAATTTAGACTTGCCGCCTACCACAGTATTTCAGAATCATATTTTCATTCTCTGTCGTTGCATGTCTGCCATAGTTAATGATGTTTTGGATTTTTAAAAAAATGAAAATCCAAGTAGGAAAGGAAAATTTGGAAGTATAGTTGGTAAGAATTTAAAGTAGTACTAAAGATTTGTGACACTGCATTTTAAACGCTGCAATGGGTGTATTTTGTGCCCCATATAGAATACGGACTCTGTGGGTGGGTGAGCGACACTGTTGAGTCAGGAGTTTCATTTTCATCACCCAACGAATCATCTTCTCAGAACCCTGGTACCACGAAGAACCCAACACTGGGAAATAGAGTGGAACCTGGAAATCAGAACAAATATGGTGCAGATTCTAGACCAGTGATGGTGAACGAACCTATGACACACGTGTCAGAGGTGACACGCAAACTCATTTTTTTGGTTGATTTTTCTTTGTTAAATGGCATTTAAATATATAAAATAAATATCAAAAATATAAGTCTTTGTTTTACTATGGTTGCAAATATTAAAAAATTTCTATATGTGACACGGCACCAGAGTTAAGTTAGGGCTTTTCAAAATGCTGACACGCCGAGCTCAAAAGGTTCGCCATCACTGTAATCTAGACCTCCCATTAAAGAGACTGGGCGGCTACATAGAGCAAGGCTGGGAACCACAAGTCTCATTTTCCCAGCATCCGTGAGGAGCAGTGATCTATCTCCATCCTAGTGAAAGCTCACATTTAATGAATCTGATGCACAACCACAAACTTTTTCAAAGCAAAGCTTTTCTCTCACACACACACTCATACAACTAGGAAAGTATGACACTCAAACATGTGGACAATTAATGAGCCACTTGTTGAAATTTAGTGAAGTAAATATTTCATAGTCATTTTCACTATACATATTCATATATATGTGTATATATATATATATATATACACATTCATCCATATATACGCATATACACACATATGCACATGCACATTTCAGTTTCATGTGTTTAAAATCTTTTAAAACCCATGTAAATCTAGAAAAACTAGGTAGTCTTTTAAAATATAATTGGACTAAATTATCCTATCTAATAATAGACAAACATGATAATTGACCATACCTTCGCTACACCTCCCATTGGCTAATCAGCACGATATGCAAATTAACTGTTATGCATACGTAGTAGGCTCCAAGCTGTGGAGCGAAGCCTGATGGCCCCAAAGCCGGTGGAGCAGCGAGGCCTCATGGCCCTGGGATCAGCGGAGCAGCGAAGCCTGATGGCTGGGGGGCTCTGGCCGGAGCCCAGCCAGAGTGAAGGCCTGGGTCCCGGGTGCCGTAGGAAAACTGGTGCCAGCAGCCAAGGGAAGGGAAGGCCTATTACATGAATCTCTTCATGCAACAGGCCACTAGTATCTTATAATGATCTAATTCATTAAAATTACAACTCCTTGATTCCTGTATTAACCTTCACATTTAATTTACTTTGGAATCTTATTTTTACTCTAATACATACTGTATAACTAAAAACAAGGCTCATTTTCTAAGAATATGATTTGACAGTATTTCTATTTTCATTAAAGATTGTGCGGATACAAACAGTGAAATACATAATTAAGCTACTTTTCAGGATAACTCTATAAAATCCTTGAAAAACAACTTTATAAATTTAAATCCACATGCCTAAATTTAACATTACATAAAGGCTTTTTTGGTTATGTATAAAATAAAAATATTTTTACTGGTGAACTACTAAGACCTTTTATGTCTGTAGTTCCTACTGTACAATTATAGGTTAATAAACACAGACATTTCTTTATATAGAAATTATAATTTTTATTGGAGTCACAACAATTCTACAGTCATGCACTACTTAACACCTGGAATCCATGTGAGAAATGCACTGTTAAGTGATTTTGTGGTCACGTTGAACATCAGAGAGTGTACTTACATACAAAGCTCGATGGTACAGCCTACACACCACGGCTGTGTCATACACTGCTGTCGAATATGCAGTCCCTTGTTGACCAAAACATTGTTATGCGGCATGCCTGTAATTGTCAAAAACATTGTCTTCCTCTGTACAGTAAGAACATACTAATATAACATGCATAGTATAATGTAAAAATATTATATATGTAATTGAGTCTTAAAAAAAGAAAACATTACAAAGGCAGTGAGCATTTTTGTTGGTTCATTTTCTTCATTTTTATTCTTATAGATCATTTTTCTCATTGAAAGAAATTCCAGATAGAAAATTGACTGTAAATATTCTGTTTGCATTTCATGGTTAGTGTTTCTCATTTGGTAATTTTCCTAATTTATAAGTGTGTAAAAAAAGTATAACTGTTATGTTTTATAATCCTTCTCTAAGTACTGCTTTGCTTTGTTAAGTTTAGGTAAAAGGTGACAATTTTGAAATCTCTTTAAAAAGCATATTACACTATGGGAAAATATCATTATAATATAAAATAAAATCTATACAGGTCATTACCTGAGAACAGGAAACTCTACATTTGTGAAGGATTTAAAAAAGTAATTGTACAACCAATGTATTCTAATTTTCTGCGGGAGCGAGCTCTGAAGCCTTGATCCAAAACAGACAGATCCTTAATGCCGAGGCAGCTAGGGTCACCTTGAAGCCCTGAGCCAGTGATCTCAGAAGATGAGAGAGAATGGCAAAACCAGAAAGTGAGATAGATAAGTGAGGCAAGACCAGAAGTCATGTAAAGGTCAAAAGAAGAAGATAAATTCAGTTACATTATCCTTTGAAAAGTCTCCTCTGCTCAGGCATAAATGCCAACATTTGCAAGTTATTATCAGGAACACTAAGGGGAAAGGCTCTTCTCTGGCCCTCTGCAAGTACTGAACAAGAAGTTTCTGTGGTATAGAATGGATCGAAACGCAACCTGGGAAAGTGTTGTTTCAATGTTGTTCCTAAGCAGCACTTGGTAAATTATCGGATTTGTGACGTAGGCATTACTGGTAGCTACGGGAACACTTGGATAGCAACTCCCATAAACAACTCTTCGCATCCAGACATGGCGAGACCAGTATATATTACTAGGTGCAGCCTCCTGCCTCTCTAGGGTCTTTAGACCAGAGGTAGGACCATGGTTGGAACAGGAGGTGAAAGAGCCTTTTTTATGAACCTGCTCACATGTCTATAGCTCAAGATGAGGCAACAGTAATCCAGAGTCTTTAACTCAGCCCGGGGTCAGCATGAGTGAGCATCACCCAAAGTTAGGCAGGGTGTCATATCCTGATCTTGTGAGCTGGGTGAACTTATGAAGGGAATTGGCTTTGGCGATACTGTGTGTGTTTGTGTGTGTGTGTGTGTGTGTGTGTGTGTGTGTGTGTGTCTGGTGGAATAGTGGAGGGTTGGAGAACACATTGAAGAGGAGAAATGGGGAGCAGCTCCATACAGATTTGAGGTGCCCTGTGTAGATGTCACTGTTGGCCCTCATTTTCGAAAAGTAACTAATAAAGATGGATTTCTCTGTGGTTAAATAGGATAGTGCATTTTGCCTTAATCTCAAATTTGGAAGGCTCTTAAATTAATATTTGCTTGATGGTCTAATTAGCAGAGTGTCTTGTCAACTCTTAGATTAAAATTAAGAGTGGAACATATTTATTGACTTTTCCACTTTGCTATAGAAGTAATACCTTGCTCAGATGACTAATTTTCTCTTCATTCTTAAAGAGCTTTTTACCTGACTTGCATTAATTTTTTTCAATGAGTTTTTTTAAATTTAAATTTTATAATAATTTTAGACTTACAAAAATGTACCCACCCCCAAATTTTATCAAAATTAGATTGACATTGTTTTAATACTATTAACTAAACTACGGACTTTCTCAAACTTCACCACTATTTCCATTGAAGCCCATTTTCTCTTCCAGGATTCCATCAATGAGCCCCTTTTGCATTATTTCCTTCAGTCACTTTAGTCTCCTTGACCTGTACCCGTTGTTCAGTCTTTCCTTGTTTTTTATACCTCAGTTTTTTTCCTTGCATTTCACACACATTGAATAGTCTAAGCAGATGGTTGACTGATTCAGAGAAGCCATGAGTAAGCATGTGAGATCAATCCGGCCTGGCTTTGGCCAAAGGAAGCTTTCCTAAGGTATATGAAGCAGTCTTAAGCAAGACACCTGATTTTCAGAGCTGTTTGGGACAATCAGGAATATAATAACATGGTAAGCAATTACCCATTAATAATCGAACGAAGAAGCATCTGAGAACTGGCTGAACATTTTTAAAAAATATATTTTTATTGATTTCAGAGAGAAAGGAGAAGGGAGAGAGAGATAGAAACATCAATGATGAGAGAAAATCATTGATTGGCTGCCTCCTGCACATCCCCTACTGGCAATCCAGCCCGCAACCCAGGCATATGCCCTGGACTGGAATCGCATCCAGGACCCTTCAGTCCACAGGCTTGATGCTCTATCCACTGAGCCCAAACGGCTAGAGCTGGCTGAACATTTTTGCTTTGCTTGTTTGTGTTGTGAATAGTCATAGAATCTATCTTCTGACAGAAGTAGGTAGACTGAGCTCTAAGACCAGGTGACATTGCTACTCCTCAGGGAGCATTCAGTAACCAAGCAGGTGCCACTAGATGTTCCCTTCTCCTCAGTGGTGTGAAGCCACGTGTCAGTGCCTAAACAGGGGCTTTCCCTTTGCTCTGGGAACTTTGCCTGTATATGCTTCTTTCGTGAACATCCTCCCCCCAAAGGAGCCCTTGGTTTTGTATTAATCGTTTCTATAAGGGTGGTTTTCTCCAAAAAGTAGAGTAGGTTTGTATGTATGGGTATATTAAAATCCTGCTAAAGCCTTCTGTAAATCTAAATTCTTCAACATTTACACAGTGAAATACTACTTGGCCATAACAAAGAAGGAAATCTTACCCTTTGCTATAGCATGGATAGACCTGGAGAGTATTATGCTAAGGGCAAATAAGCCAGTCAGCGAAAGACAAATACCATATGATTTCATTTATATGTGGACTCTAATGAACAAACTGAACTAATAAACAGAACAGAAGCAGACTCATAAAGACAGAGAACAGACTGAATTCTAACTGGAAACAGATCCCAGCACTCCGAGCTCATCTCAGATGTGCCCCTAAGTTAATAATTAGACACTTGAACCCCTGAGACTCTTCTGATACACAAATTTGAATTCCTCCTCACATCAGAAATAACACTCCTACCGAGAAGTTATTAATGTTTTCCATGGAGCCTTTATTCAGCACGTATACAGAATCACAAAAAGGAAAACCAAAAAAAGCTTACTACCTTAAGACAGAGTGCTTCCATGAATAGATGTGAAAAATTGAAGCCAGAGAATGTATTTGTCTTTTGTCTTCTGTTTCACAATATAAATGGAAATATGTCTTGTATATTCCAACAGAAGAAAATTTGAATATTAAGATAGTCATTTATATCACACAAGGGCACAACTAAATACGCCTTAAATTTTAAGCTTCCCACGGTGCCCTGATGGAAATCCACAGCTGCGGAGGCATAATCCACAATAGTGGCTGACCGACTGATCTTGTAATGGTAAGCTATCAGAATTCAATTTGGCCTGGCAAAGCCCGCAATTTAAACAGAACACTGCTGGGATTTTCATAAATTGAAGTTACCAAGTGTCAGAAGAATCTTACTTTTATCATTTACACATTCAGTTTGGGATTATTCTAATTTTTAAAACACATCCTTTTTTATTAGAATTTGTTTCTATCCCCCTACTGCCAGAAAACATTTTTAATGGAACTTTGTAAACATATCCCTTTGTTTAATAAAAAAAGTCCCATAGTCAAGTTTTCTAAGATCAGAATGGGTCTCTAAAGGAATTTGTATGATTCCGTTGATGATGATATTTCAACATCTTGATTTCCATTACCTGGAGAGATTTATGTGTCAAATAGTTCATAAAATCAAAGGTTTACTCTTATATGCAATCTTTTACATTTATACATATTCTACCAATTAGAGGTACATTTTAAAAACCTAAAACATTATAGAAAAAAATGGGTAGAGTTTTAACATATAATAATTGGTGGAATACAAATGATTAATAAACATATGAAAAAAAGTTTATAGCAACTAGTAACATAAAATAAATCCGAATTATGTAGTATCATTACTGTGTGCCAGTTTATTATTTAGTCATGTATCACTCAGTACTAATACAGTTAGACAAGCAGTCTCATTCATACCTAGCAACCAGTCTTTTAGAAGGATCATGACTTCAAATTCATTATATTTACATTGCTTCTACCTAATATGTCCATGTCTAACCCTAATGAAATAATCAGAAATGTACACACGAACTTTGTCAATAATGTAATAATGATTTAAATAACAACAACGGTCATAGGTAACATTTAATGAACACTTGTCTGGTATCAATTCCTTTTCTTTACGCTTTCCATGTTGCAACTCATTAATTATCACCCCAATCCATTGAGATTCGTGCCATTATTATATTTTACTTATGAGGAAGCTGAGGACCAGAGACTTTGAGTGACTTGTCCGGAGTCTTCCAGCTGTCAGTCATGTGTCCAGATACCAGGGTGCCCGGCACTGCTTCTCCCAGAGCCTTGTGTGTGTTACCGCACGTACTGCTGAGGGGTAGTAATAACTGAAACAGCCAGAGTGCTTTGTAACAGTGTGACTCTTCATATAAATAAGGATATGTACACATGACAAAGTGATAGGCAGCAACTAAAGCTTATTTTTTAAAAATTTCCAATGATTTGGCCGAAACCGGTTTGGCTCAGTGGATAGAGCGTCGGCCTGTGGACTGAAAGGTCCCAGGTTCGATTCCGGTCAAGGGTATGTACCTTGGTTGCGGGCACATCCCCAGTAGGAGATGTGCAGGAGGCATCTGATCGATGTTTCTCTCTCATCGATGTTTCTAACTCTCTATCTCTCTCCCTTCCTCTCTGTAAAAAATCAATAAAATATATTAAAAAAATAAAATAAAATTTCCAATGATTTGGAAACTTAAAAAAACATTTTTAAAGAGACTACAAAACATTTAAATACAGTCCCAATTATTTATAAGTATATGCATATATAATATAGCAGGAAATTTACTTTACCTTAAGCAACTGTAATTTATCCTCAAGGTGGAGTACTCTTTATTCAAGAAAGTGCCTTGATCATTTATTTAAATGTGGATTGTGTGAAAGTGATGTCATTAGATAGTAGGAGACAGAGAAGGAGACAGGTAGATCCCTGTACAGAGGGTTATACATCTTTCCGATTAGAAATATATTTGTGGCCCTGGCCAGTGTGGCTCACTCAGTTGGTTAGAACATTGTCCCACATGCCAAAAGGTGGTGGGTATGATTCCCAGTTAGGGCATATATGCAGTTTGTGGATTCAATCCCTAGTCAGGCCCCTGCAGGTTGTAGCCAATCAATGCATCTCTCTCTCTCTCTCTCTCTCTCTCTCTCTCTCTCTCTCTCTCTCTCTCTTCCCTCTGCCTAAAATAAATAAATACATTGATAAATTGATGTACCTGGATAGTCACTCATTCATGAACAGAATTAGGGAGGGGAAAAGTGATATCAGGGGAAGGGAAAAGGCAAGAGAAGGGGAAAAGAAGTGGGATGCTTGAAAAAGGAGAAAGGAAAAGAGGAATGAAAGGCAGGTGGCTGATTAACACTGAAGGAGGTTAAAGCCTTATATTATTGAGATTTAAAAACTCTAATCTCCCGTCTTAATTTTTTTGTGTGGTTGCTACAGTGAACCTCTTCTATTTCTCCTGAAACTCAAGTGAAAGTCTAAACACAGCTACCTCATAGGGTTTTTTGTTTGTTTGTTTGTTTGTTTGGTGTGTGTGTGTGTGTGTGTGTGTGTTTCCTTTTGGTTGTGTAGGATGAGATAGCAATTACAAGTATCTTTAGACCAAGAGGCTGCATTCAGGTCTTTGTTCAAGTACCACCTGCCCAATAAGATCTTCTCAGACCACATTTTGTTTATATTGCAGCCTCCTCCCTGGCATTCTCCCCCCTTCCCGCTCCGCCCCCCTCCCCCAACCTCCCATTCCTCTGCTTGCCTTTTCTCCACAGCAGGGACAGCTGCAGTCTGCCTGTGTGTCTGCCCTGCATGCTCTTCACCTCCCCTGGAATGTAACTGGGTGAGAACAGATTCCATCTGTCTTTCTCACTGTGGCTCCCCAATGTCTTGAACAATGCCAACATAGAGTTGGCACTCACTGAATATTTTTAATATGTTTTTATTGATTTCAGAGAGGAAGGGAGAGGGAGAGAGAGATAGAAATGTCAATGATGAGAGAGAATCATTGATCGGTTGCCTTCCACACATCCCCTACTGGGGATTGAGCCTGCAACCCAGGCATGTGCCCCAACCAGGAATCGAACTGTGACCTCCTGCCTCATAGGTCGACGCTAAACCACTGAGCCATGCTGGCCGGGCACACTGAATATTTTTAATGAATATAAGAATCTGTGTCAATGTTGGGGTGAGCATAGATGAAGTATGGATCACAAAGTACAGAGCCAGGGAAAGAATACAGCAGAGAGCAGAAATCAAAGCCAGAGGAAACTAGCCAATATATAAATATGTAAATATATAGATGCTCACTCTGAATTCATTAATATCTTGGAGAAAGTACTGTATGTATCACAGGAGAAGGGAATGATACCTAATATAGTATTAACAAAATCTGTTGACATGTGGTTCACCCAGCTCACACAGGAAATGGAGATATGGCTGGAGAATATATGTCAAAATGTGATGTTGAGTCATCATCTCTCAGTTATGGGGCCATAGGCATCTTGATGTCATTCTTTATCCCTTTACCAGGTGTACCGGTTAATAATGCGGATTTTTTTCAATAGATGGAGTTACATATATGTTGATATATATGCGATTTGATATGTATGCTATTTTGTTGTAGTGACAGCAAGCTTCAAAACTTCATATGTCAAATTTGCTGAAGGTGTTAACATCATAGAAATTTTTACACTTAAAAATGTCAAATTTCATGCCAAAAAAGACCATTTGCAGGAAGATTTAATTCATTACTTTATTTTCAAGAAAAGTGCTGCTGAAAGTTATCATATACTTTGGGAAGCTTATGGTGAACATGCTCCATCTCAAGATACTTGTGAACACTAGTTTAAATGCTTTAAAAGTGATGATTTCGATCATGCTCCATCTCAAGATACTTGTGAATGCTGGTTTAAATGCTTTAAGTGATGGTTTAAGTGATGATTTCAATGTGAGAGACAAAGAATGTCCAGATGAACCAAAAAAGTTTGAAGACCAACAATTACAAGCATTATTGGATGAAGATGCGTGTCAAACTCAAAAACAACTTGCAGAAAGATTAAACATTGCTCAGCAAACAATTTGCTATTGTTTACAAGCAATGGTAAATATTTTAAAGGAAGAAAAATGGGTGCCACATCAACTGAACAAAAGACAAATGGAAAGCCGAAAAGTCATCAATAAAATGTTGCTTCAACAGCACGAAAGAAAGTATTTTTTTGCCTTGAATTGTGACTGATGATGAAAAGTGGATTTATTTTGAGAATCCCAAAAGGACAAAATCATGGGTTGATCCAGGTCAACCATCAACAT
>NW_005370042.1:898202-922946 GCF_000412655.1 Myotis brandtii | reverse complement strand
GGTCTCTGAATGGTTTGCCTTAAAACAAGAAAAGTTCTATTGGGATGGTATCCACAAATTACCTGAAAGATGAGGAAATGTGTAGCTAGTTATGGACATTACTTTGAATAAAGCACCTTTGATGTTTCTCTTGAAATTATTGTGTTTTATTTGATTTCAAAATCCACATTACAAACTGGTATACCTGGTATATAGATTCCTCATTTTTTTAAAAAGTGTGCCATTTTTAATTAGAAAGAAATTTAGAAAGGAGGAGGAAATCTACAACATTCACAGAGATAGGATGAAGAATTACAAACTTTCCTCCAGCTTCTTCATCTTCATCCATTAGAAAACTGAACTTGCTAAAAGAAGCACATGCTACCTTCAGTAGGAAAGAATGTGGACACAGGGACTAACCAGCATACTCCTTTGTAGCTGGTGGGAGAGAGAGCTCTTCAAAATCCATATAAACCCACACGGGGAAGGACTGTTCTGGTGAAGAATTCTATAGGAACTGGGCTGCCCAATCAAAGAAAGTCTTTCCTTTATAAATAAGACTACTTGATCCTAAATTATTCCAGTTGTAAATCCATTTTTATTTTCCCCTTTTTTTAACCTCAAACCTTTTATATTTATTATTTTTCTTGAAATGTGATCAGTTCTTTCAGGTAATTTTCAAAAAATATGCAAAGGCATGCAACCTTGACTTAATTAAGTCTAAGGTATTTTAAATTTTAGAGTCAATGGATTAAAATGACTGCACAATGAAAAGAGCTTAAGAGGTCCTTATTTAAAACTTGTGGAAATTTGTCTTTTTACATATCTGCTGTTTATTTTTAGACTATCGTTTCATTCATTTGGTTCTTTAATGCTGTAGTTATCCATTCATTCATTCAATAAATGAGCTAATATTTGTTGAACATTGTCTCCACACGAAATGAAGCATAAAAGTTCATTTGGCATGGTGAGTCAAGATGCTCCCATCTAGAACAGTTAAGCAAGATCAGTAATAAATAATATATTGAGCAATCCATCTGTTATCATAGATGGAAACATTTAAACCAGATTGTTGGAGGATATGTTATTAACTGTTTATGTTAAAACATAGGCTCTATGATATGGACTCTGGTATAAAAACAGAAAGACTTTGGGGCACCTAACAGTGAAAGAGTGTCATACTCCTGGTCACCCCAAAATACAGGGGTTGATCAGCTATGTAATTTTTATCCACCTGAGAAGAGAAAACACACTGTTGCTTCAGAATATGAGCTCCAAACAAAATCACAAGAGGATTCACTAGGAATTGCAGGTGTCCATTCATTCCCACGTGCTTCTCAAGTGGGTGACTCCATGAGATCTCTGCACTTCGCAAAGCAAAAGCTGCAGCTTTGACCCTGGTCCTACCACCTGAGCAGGGGTGAAAGTCAGGGAGCATCTAATAGCCTGGTTGTTCAAGACTTCAGTTGGGGGATGTAGGATTGAGGCCACATGAAAAGACTACAAAATAGAAGCAGAGAAAAAGCAGGCCTCTGCAATAAGTCTGATTGTGGTAGATTTTGGCATTGGACTTTACAATAAATCTGTCTTTGGAAAAGTTATTTGACCTTGATCTTTAGTATCATTATGTGAAAAGCAGAAATAATTTTAATTTCTCAGGGTTCTTGTTTGTAAAGTGTCTGCCTTCACCACACAATAGCAATGATGAATATTATTCCCAGGATACATGATGATTTTTAAAATAGTTTCCATATATAGATTTCAGAGAGGCAAATCAGAGTTTCTGTTATGGAATAAAATTAGGTGATGTTATCTCATACAGAGAAACTGCCCACTCTACTGACGTTTCCTAGTGGCTTCTGAGCAGTGTTTCTGAGAGTATCTCTTTTTGTTAAGCCACAGCTTTCTGATGCTTAGAAAGTCTGAATAACTAGTGTGAGAAATTGTGATGCTTATTTTTTAAATTAAATTTGTTGGGGTGACATCTATTATAATAAAAGCATAATATGCTAATTAGACCAGACAGCCAAACGACCTTCTGGACGTCCTTCTGGATGTCCTTCAGACGATCTTCTGGATGAAGCCGGGGCTGCGAGGGCCGAGGCAAGGTGCTGCAGCTGCGAGGGCCAAGCCCTTTGCATGAAATTCCATGCATCAGGCCTCTAGTTGGTTAATAAAATTATATATGTTTCAAGTATACAATTCTGTGATACATTATCTGTATATTATATTGTGTGCCCACTGTCCAAAATCAAATCGTCTTCTATCACCATATATTTGACCCCCTTTACTCTCTTCTAGTCCTTCCCATTCCTACTGATAATCAACATACGGTTATCTGTGTTTATGAGTTTGTGTTTGTTTATCTTGTTTGTTTATTTGTGGCTTTCAGTCTTATATCCCATATATTAGTGAAATCATATGATTCTTGACTTTTCTGTCTAACTTATTTTGCTTAGCATGGTATTCTCAAGATCCAACTATGTTGTCACAAATGGCAGTATTTAATCTTTTCTTATGGCTGTGCAGTATTCCATTGTGTATATGTACCACATCTTTATCCAGTTATCTACCTATGATGGACACATGCGTTGTTTCCATGCCTAGGCCACCATGAATAATGCTGCAATGAACATAGGGATGCATACGTCTTTGGGAATAAATGCCTTCAGATTTTGGGGTAGATACCCAGAAGAAGGGTTGCTGGGTCATATAGTAACTTTATTCTTAATTTTTTGAGGACGATTAATTTTTATCTATTTATCTATCTATAATCTATCCACCCATCCACCTATCTATATTCTTATTGGTACTGTTTTTCTGTGGAATCCTAATTAATTAATGGGAGGAAATGGTAGTCTCAGCACTAGAAATGTATTAACTTTATAAGTTAAAATTTTTAAATAATACTATCATAGTACTATATCTCATTGTCTTTTTCTAGAATTTGGTGGCTTAGAGAATTATCTACAAACCTATTTTTCCCTGAATGAAAACAGCTGACTGGGTAAGGTTATAGATCTCTGGACTTTCCAGACATTAGCTCTTATATTCCCTGACACGCGAGCCCTGATGTTATTGGCAGAACTAAAACATGCTAGACCTTGACTTTGAAGACATTAAAATGTGCTTTACAGGGTAACTATTTATCAACTTATATGCTGACTTATCTTGGCTTGACTAAAAGAGATATTTAACTGCTGAAGCACATAGCTAAGGCAATTGAAATTTATGATATTTTTGCAGGTCACCTTTAATATAATTAAACTGGAGTTAATTATACATATATTTTATTTTATAGGTAACAAAGACAAATAAAGTAGGTATTCCATTTGCTACATTTATAAGCTATTTTTAGGTTCAAATATTATATGTATACACCAGTTAAAGCTTTTATTGCATTCAGGCATGAATTAGGCAACTGTCCAGAATCTAGAATAAGTATGAAGGAAGCCATTGAATTTCATTATTGTCGGCCTCTTCACTTCTTGAATAAAGCTAATCTCTCCACTTAATCTGTGTGCATTTTAACCTTGAGAGAAACATATTTCAAGAAGGAAACAGAACCATGATGCCTCTACTTATAAAATTAAATTACCACAACCATAACTATTGTCCTTTGTAATAGTTCTGAGACTAAATTAAATCCTGGATGAGTGCGATATTTTCAGGACCTGACTGTTACTTCTGGCTGTTTCCCCAAGCAAACAAATTTGCTGTTACTTTGAATTTTCATTCATTCCCATCTTAGTTTTCTAAAAACACTTAAAAATTGTAAACTGATGCCCCTATACAACACCTGCAGAAGAGGTGACAGTAAAGGTTTCCTTTCAACCTGACTCTTATTCTTGGATACCATTCTTTCCTCCTTCCTTCCTTCCTTCCTTCCTTCCTTCCTTCCTTCCTTCCTTCCACCCTCACTTAAGGATATATTCCTTGATTTGAGAGGGAGAGAGAGAGAGAGAGAGAGAGAGAGAGAGAGAGAGAGAGATGAGGGAGAAATTTTGATCAGTTCCCTCCTGACTGGGAATCAGACCCACAACCTTTTTTTTCATTCAGTAATTCATAGTTTGCCCCATGATGATTTTATTATAATTGTTAAAATGTTTAAGTGTCTCTACATTCATTTAGGACAGAAAACTGTCCGCTTTTATTTTGGAGTGTGGTCTGCTTTTATTATATCTTAAGGTTCAAAGAGACTTCCATGGCATACATTTAGTGTCTGATTAAGTTGAAGTAGTAACAGCAAGGATAGTTGTTGTGTCCAGGATATAATTTTAAAAACAACAACAACAACAACAGAAATGTGGAGGTGGGCAAACCATTCAGTTAATAGAATTAATAGTGCTCTGAAGGCAAGTTGAGTATTGTTCACCTACCCCTTCCTCAGAATACCTTTTTACCTTTATTTCAACATAAGTACAAGCATGCTCATAGTTTTAAAAGAAATTTGTAGAGAGAGAGAAAGGGAGAGTTGGAGAGAGAGAAACATAGATATGACAGCCCAACATTGATTGGCTGCTTCCTGCATGCTCCCTGCCCTGGGATGGAGCCTGCAACCTGGGCATGTATGTGCTCTGTCCAGGAATCTAACCTGCAATCTTTCAGTGCATGGGGTGATGCCCAACCTGCTGAGCAAGTGGCCATGGCTGCTGGTAGGTATTTAGTAAGAGGAAGTACACAGTTACTATTCTGTTCTGCTTACCCAGAAACACACAGTACTGTTGACAAGAAAACAATTTCAGAGGGAGGTTTGCATTTAAAATAGGTTGGCAATGGACTAAAGAAATATTAGCATTTGCTGCCAGGATTCTTAAAGTAATATTGCTGTCCTTTGGCATAATAATAGAATTTTTAGCAAGAAAAATTAAACTGATTAATTATAAAATAAGAATGCTTAATTTAACACCGTTGATAAATTCTTGGCCTTTAAATCTATTGTTCCCACTTTAAGATTTGGTATTCATCAGTAATTCTTTTCCCATAATTCAAATTCCATTTGCCTCAAATTAAACTCATTTTCTGTTACTGTGTCTTCAACATAGACAGTCACTGCTATTATAAAATGGGGTCCCTTTATGAATCTGAATGCTATTAGCATATTATGGCTAAATCACCCTCACATCTGTATTCCTAAATCACCTTAAACCATTTATTGCCTGGTTTCAATTATCTTATTTTTTTTAAAAACTCCAATTGCCGGAGTAATAATTCACAGGAGAAATCATGGAAAATGTAAATGAATTTGGCTTTTTCCCCCTGTGTTCTTCTGAAAGTCCTTTATGATTCTGAAGACATTTTAGTACCTGTCTTATGGTCTGTGTCTTCAGAGAGCTCAGACAAAGACCTCTCTTGTTAACCAATGAAAAGATACCAAAGATATTAAATGCTGAAGTAAATAAAAACATCAATAATTTTATGCCAAGTTCAATGCCATCTGTGGAAATAGTTTACACTTGTCAGTGCCATGCTAAAGGAATAGGAGGCCTGTACTGAGCTAAATAAACCTGGTGTGATGTTATCTTTATCGCTCATGAACATGAAGGTCATATTGGGCAACCAAATCATACCAAAATCTCATATTGCATTGGCCACCTCTTCCCACCACCCTGTACAGAGGACTTGCAGAATAGCGCTCCTGTTGATATGTCAACAGATGGCCATTTGAACTTCAGGTTAAGATTTTACATCTCCTCCTGTCATTATATCCGTCTATATTATGTATATTTATCTCTGTATTTGCCTATCTTTCCAGTAGCTTGAGTTTTATGGCTCTTCAATATGTTTTCTATTTGGTATTTTAGTTTAGAGTGATACTGTAGGTTTAGTTCAATATCTATTATAAAGAGCCAATTCTTTCTTGTGAAACAATCAGTGAGGTAAAGAAATAAATTTTAAAAACATGGTGTGGCTCAGTGGTTGAGTATCGTCCTATGAACCAGGAGGTACTTGTTCAATTCCTGGTCTGGGCATAAACCCGGGTTGCAGGCTTGATCCCCAGGTGAAGGAGTGCAGGAGGCAGCCAATTAATGATGTTTCTATCTTTCTCTCTCTCTCTGAAATCAATAAAAAACATATTTAAAAGAGAAAGAGAGAGAGAGAGAGAGAGAGAGAGAGAGAGAGAGAGAGAGAGAAGGAACCCTTCTGGAGGCTCTGAGGAAGAATCTATCCCATGCCTCTCCTAGCGCTTGATGACTGCCGGCAATCCCTGGCATCCCCTGGCTTGCAGGCATTATTGCTCTAATATCTGCTCCCATCTTTATGTGACCTTCTCCCCTCCGTGTGCCTCTTTGTCGAAAACCCCTCTCCCCTTTCTCATCCAGACACCAGTAAGTGGATTCAGGATGCACCCTAAATCCAAGATGATCTCTCCTCTCCTCTCCTTCTGTGGACCTGTGAACTAGAAAACAAGTCATGTGCTTCCCAAGTGGAATGGTGGATAGGCATAGGGTAGACCTTCTCATTCCAAAAGGGAGATATAAAGAATAAAGTCACTGGTCCTAAGAAAATTCAAAACTGAGAAGAAATTCCGATAGGTTTCAAAGACGGAGAATATTTTCTGCGGAGGGTTCTCCACCTTCTGGGCCTGCACAGGCTCTTGGCCCAGATCCAGGACATGCCTCTCTGACCTCTGCCCTGTGTCTGCATCTGTGTCCTTGAGGTTATTATTCTTGGTTTTTGCAGAATGGGATGCTACTGGTTTAGTGTTACATGGGAAGGATCCAAAGATGTAAACTGAACATGGCTAACTTGCCAACAGTATGAAATCTTTGTCAAAAAATAATCTTGCGTTGTTGGGACTTTCTATCGTAAGCAACACAACCCATCCGCTGCTGTTTCAGTCAGTTCACTGTTGAATACAGCACTTGGTTTATGACCGGCATTGACCAGCAGGGGCCATTGCACAGAGATCAATGAGTGCTCCAGGGGGCAAGAATAGCGCCAAGAATTAAGGACTATAGGTCAGAAAAGGGAATGCGAATAGGAAGATACTAAATTATTTTTAAAAACTTGAGACACCTCCAGGGAGTGGGAGTGGCTGTCGATGGTTTTCTGTGCCGGCCAGAGGGCGCCATTGTCTGCTTTAATGTGGCTGGTGTTACTGCCCGCACGTTCACGATTATGACTTGAACACTGTCCTATATTTCAGAAATCAGGGCGGGCTTGGCTGGTTTCTTTCCTGGGGTCTCCCAAGGCAGAGCAGGGGGACTCTTAGGGGCGTCTGGGAGGAAACCCACGTCCGGGCCACTTTGGCTTGTTGCCGGGGCCTCCATTCACCTGGGACAGGCATCCTGTCCTCTCCCGATGGCTCCCAGCTGGAGGCTATGCGCAGCTTCTAGGCTGCCTGCACCCCAGGCCGGTGTCCCCTCACCCTAAAGCCAGCAAAGGCAGGTCGCATGTTCTCATGGTCCACACCACTCTGACCTTGACCTCTGCCTCAGGTCTCTTGCCTTCAACTGCAGAACGTTTTCTGCTTTTAAGGGCTCACATTAACAGTTTGGACCCACCCTGGTAATTCATGATGACCTACCCCCTCAAAATCCCTAACTTTGTTCGCGTCTGCAAAGACCTTTTTGTATGAAACCAAACATATCTGCAGGTTCGGAGATTTAGAGGGTGGGCATTCTCAGGGTCATTGCGCTGCCACAACCATAGGTAGGAGTTTCAGGGAGCTGCGGGGGCTCAGTGGGAAGGAGAGCTGTCAATCAAGAAGTCGTGGGGGGGGTGGTCGTCCTAAAGCAGCTCATCCTGTCAGCGGGACCAGGGCCACTGAACGCCCGCTCTGAGGACTTGAGAGCCAGCTCTTCCTGTGCCCGTCCCCGCAAAGCTGGCGTTTCAGCTCCATAAGAGATATGGTCAAAGCCCCTTCTGCTAAGTAATTACCTTTCCTCGCTGTTTAACTTGGAAATCTGTTCACACTGTTAAGAATGTGCATTTTGTGCAGTGTCCCTTGCATTTATTCTCATGCCTTCGCTATATTTAAGACATCGGTTCTCAACCTGTGGGTCGCGACCCCTTTGGCGGTCGAACGACCCTGTCACAGGGGTCGCCTAAGACCATCCTGCATATCAGATATTTACATGACGATTCATAACAGGAGCAACATTACAGTTATGAAGTAGCAACGAAAATAATTTTATGGTTGGGTCACAGCATGAGGAACTGTATTTAAAGGGCCAGAAGGTTGAGAACCACTGAAGAGATCAGAAAAGTGTTCTTCTGCCAGGCACAGGCCTGGGTTCGAAGGCCTGGGTCCACATTCTCCCAGCCTGGTGCACCTCACCCCAAAAGTGACCTTAGCTGTGAGAGCCTTTTCCAACCAGGAAAAAAGCAGGGAAGACTTGCAATTTTGCTGTGAATTTAGCTTTCATATCAACTTTTAAACCTTCAACCTCTACTTTATGTCAGCTTTGTCTTGCATTCTGTGATTTCAGAAGAATCAGCATAGAAAAAGGATAATTATATGTGACCCACACAGACTCATAATTATATCACCTACAGTTTATAACGTTACACATTATATCTTACGGTTACATGGAAAGAAATCTCTAGAGGATGAACTAACATTTCTATTGTCAATTCACATGATTTAAAAAATACATTATTGACACTGGCAATAATTATTCTGGGAAAGAAAATGATAACCTTTAAAATGTCAAGGTGTTTAAACTTTTCAAATTTAAAAAACATACTACTAGTGAGGGCCGTCAAGAATATTTAACTAACAAGCATTCTGTGGAGTGTGCTGATGGGCGGCTGACAAGCTGGGAGTCGGAGCAGAGTGAGGCAGCCTAGACCTGTGTAGCAATTGCCCACCGATGGACGGACTGCATACCAAGGTCTCTAAATGTCAAGTTTGCAGAAGAATAGGGAGAGATGCCTTTATAGATACAGGGTTCCTGTGTGAAGACTCCACACTGCATTGTCATTAATAAGTGGTGGCATTAATAATAGGCTGTGTCACCAAGCCAGCATTATGAAAATGTCAGAGGACTTGCAGTGGACTTTCAAATTGCTTTTATCTCACAGACAACAGTGTGCTGATTGCCAGAGCAAACGGGGAGCGGGGAGGGAGAAGAAGGTAAAGAAGGAATGAATGGTGATGGAAGTCAACACACAATCCAACACACAGATGGTGTATTGCAGCATTGTACACCTGAAACCTGTATAATTTTATTAACCAATGTCACCCAACAAATTCAGTAAAAATAAAAATAAAATAAAAAGTGTTCCACCTTCCAAAAAAATGCTTTCATCTCGAAATACTGAGCTCATTGCTTGACATGTAAATTTCCTGGTGCTGAATCATATCCAGGTATCAATTTTTTTTCTATTTTGGGAATGATTTTGATGTTCACAAGTCAATGAACAGCTGAGATGAAATGAACACAAACTGTCAAGTCAAGAATCCATCTCTATGGTACATAATGAAGCTGAAACGAGAAAGGAAACAAAGCATATTTCCTGTCAGTCACCATCAGGGTGTTTGTTTCTCTAAGCAGAGTCCTCAAATAATAGCAGGGAAAACTGGGTTTCATCTGTAATGTTGTTTAATGACGGATCTGGGTGAACTGATTGTATTTTTGATTTATCGCTCAGATAATTCAACAATAAGATTCTTTCATGATTCTAGAGAAGTCAGAACATCTTTTCTTCCAATTGTCTGCTCCACGTGGAAGGTAAAGAAAGTTAACACATACATGAGAAAGTAAAGTAAGTGAATAAAAAGTTGAAAGAAATAAATGATCCCAATACATCCTTTTCTGCACTAGCATTTTTAGATCAGTTATGTCTGATGTCAATGAAAGCAGACTGGCATTGTTTGACCTAAAAGATCTTTTCATCGCTTGCTTTAACTGTCTTCCAACCTGGTAAAGAAGTGAACAAGACCATGTGATTTATGGAGGTGTTCTTGTCCTGATGAATGAAAATGCAGGACTGAAGTTTGCCTAGGCTTAGAGGTATTTCCATCACAAAGGCCACTGAAATGAATTGTTCACATCATCCCACTGGGAACCCTCGCGCTGCTCAGCACACACGTTTATGGTCTAAGGATTCAAGGGTGCAAATATGACAGGAAAGCAAATGAGGCGACCCACTCTGGGTGGTAGATGCTCTCTTGTAAATTAAAGTCAGGTGCACTGCGGCAGGTACTAAGGTAATTCACCCGGCAGGTAATTTACCCGCTCAGCTTGCACTCTTGACGGAAGCAAGGACCTTCCTGTCACTTTGCAGACACAGGCCCTGGATTCTGTTGGTGTTTCTCAACCTGCAGACATTTAGCTTTTGAACTGCATGTCTCATACTCTCTTTCTGCACTTCCTCAGTATATGCTGAGCCCTGGGACAGGCTAGTTTCAATCTGAATTCTTGTCCTCATCGAATGTGAATTTTGTTGTTACAGTCACTTAATTTCTTTCTCCGCTTCTTAACAGAATGTTGACTTTCCCTGGCTCTTCCATCACTTCTCTCTACTGAGATAAAATGTTTCTGTTTGATGATCTCTGCTGGTCTCCTAAATGTTGCCCTAATTTTAGTTTTAATTCACAAGGGAAATGAAGTTCACGTCTCTACATTAAAATATTATATACCTAATGCACGTTACTACTTAATGGGAACTTATTCCAGAGACCTTTCTTAGGAATGTCCCAGTAGGACTTTGCTAGTATCAACATAAATGTTATTGGAGGTTTCAGGATAAGTATAGAATATATAATTTACACCTTAGTTTTGTGTTAAATTAGTATACTGTTTACATCTCATAAACACATAAAAGAATTTAATTGCCTGTTCAGAATCTCCCACAGTTCTCTTTCGGCAAAGTTACAGAGACTATTCAATTGCGGTTGCTACTCAGCTTTTCCCATGAGAGACTGGAATAAGCAGAGTTTCAATTAACATTCACTTCCCCTGGATCAACCTCAATGGATGTGTAGCTTCAGTAAAAAATAAACTCTTGGCTTAAGTAAATAATATCGGGGAATGTTCGTTACCCCAACACAAATTAGCCTGTACTGATGGTTGATATATCAGAAATATGTTGATGGTAGTATAGCTATTAATGAAAGATCTTGTATTTGAACTTAATAGCAGAGCCGTGGCTAATAATCCTACACCATATAGCCCCTCTCCAAATATGGTAACTAATTTCCTTAAGGGCCAGCTCAATGTCATCTCTGTTCCATGGAGTCATACTAGTTTCCATTCGTGGAGTGTCTGTGCCACACCGTGGAAGTGGCAGGAGGAGGTGCTGAGACACAGCCCTCAGAAGGCAGCTTCTACCAGATGTGCTCTCAT
Organism: Myotis brandtii; assembly: GCF_000412655.1. Classification (NCBI taxonomy): domain Eukaryota; kingdom Metazoa; phylum Chordata; class Mammalia; order Chiroptera; family Vespertilionidae; genus Myotis; species Myotis brandtii. The sequence continues at coordinate 911,670 of NW_005370042.1, read as the reverse complement.
GACTTTTCTAAGTCACAGGAACAATTTAACAGCATATGGAAAGCCCAGCCAGTGTGGCTGAGATTGACCCATGAACCAGGAGATCACGGTTCGATTCCCAGTCAGGGCACATGCCTAGGTCGTGAGCCTGATCCTCAGTGTGGGATGTGCAGGAGGCAGCTGATCAATGATTCTCTCTCATCATTTTTTTAAAATATATTTTATTGATTTTTTACAGAGAGGAAGGGAGAGAGATAGAGAGTTAGAAACATCGATCAGCTGCCTCCTGCACATCTCCCACTGGGGATGTGCCCGCAACCCAGGTACATGCCCTTGACCGGAATCGAACCTGGAACCTTTCAGTCCGCAGGCCGACGCTCTATCCACTGAGCCAAACCAGTTTCGGCGATTCTCTCGAATCATTGATGTTTCTATCTCCCTTCTGCTCTTCCTTCTTCTCTGAAATAAATAAAAATATATTTTTTAAAAAAGAATATGGAAAGATGCAGAAGTAGGTTGTTGGTTTAATAAGGGAAAATGAAAAAGTCAAACCCAGAAGGTCTGAGCTGGTGAATTAGACTAACTAAATTTAATTTAGGGAAATATGACTTTGATTTTGCAAAGTGTAAATAATTATTTCAAAGCTTGTGGATAGAGATTTTGTAAGAACTTTGGAAACATTGTTGCTGGCTCTCTTTTCTAAAATATTTATTTATTTATTTTTTCAATAACAAATTAGAGAATACAGGCAAAGTAAGAAGATGTCATGTGTCAGAGAGGTAGAGAGGAGGCATATTCTGTAGAGCAAGAAAAATTAGCTGGAGACACATTCACATGAAATGTGTTAAAATGAAATGCTCACAAGAGCCTCCAGATTCAGTGTTTTTGAATCTTTTTAAAATAATACTGTGTACTGTGCAGCAATTTTATACTTGCCTTTCCAAATATGTTAGAGGAAAAAGATTATCATTATCTGAAACCACAGCTACACAAGCTTTTAAAGTTACACAGACAGAAATTTAAATTGAAATAGAACCAATGACTGCAGATTTCAATCCTGAACCTAGAAGACAATTTTAATTCAACTCATACATTCCCTTGATCATAATAAACAATCATACACCATATAAGAAAAAACTTTTCAAATACAGTAAGTGACCCAATTAATTCAAGGTGTATTTTATTTTGTCTATTTAGTTATATTAAATTTAAAAATGCTAAAATTCAAAATAAATGATCTATGACCAGTCTTAGAAGAGATGTATTTCACTGTGAACTTTTATCCAAAATTATTTTTTATTACATCTATGCAGTCATTTCAGAAAAATCAATTTTCAGCTGTCTTATAGAAAAAAATAATCTTTTTCATTTTCTATTAATTATTCCTTAGAGCTCTAAAAGTATTACCTTTAATGCTATAGAAGTAGCCTTTGCATTTCTGTGTTATAATTGTTCCCAATGCCTAAGGAGGCATGTGCATGAGGACTGAATGCATAATGACATCAATTATATTAATCAAACTAATTAAACCACTGTGTCATTTTAGCTAAAATATGTTGCCATCAGAAAATGTTTACTAGGCTGAGTGTTGAAAGTGATAATTTAAAAAATAATGAGATATAATTTAAATTTGTCATTATTTGCAGATAACATGAGTTATAAAAAGAAAATCCTAAAAACTCAACCGATAAAACTTGGAACTAGTCAATAAATTCAGTAATGTTGTCATATATTAAATAAACATATAGAAGTCAGATGAGCTTCTATACACTAACAACAAAATATCTGAAAAAGAAATAAAGAAAACTATCCCGTTTGCAATAGCATCAAAAACAATAAACACGTTGGAATAAATGTGTCCAAGGCAGTAAAAGATCTGTACTGTGGAAACTCCAAAAATTTGATGAAAGAAATTGAAGAGGGCACAACAAATAGAAAGGTATCTGATGATCACAGATCAGAAGAATTAATATGTCACATGTTTATACCATCCAAAGACATCTACATATTCAATGCAATCCCTATCAAAATTCCAATCTCATTTTGCACAGAAATAGAAAAAGCAATCCTAAGATTTGTGTGGAACCACAAACGACCTCAAATAACCAAAGTAATCTTGAGAAAGAAAACAGGAGGCATCACACTTCCTAATTTCCTGAACCTAGAAAGCCTTAGTAATTAAAAATTGAATAAAATAGACACATACACCAATAGAACAAAGCAATCCTAAGATTTGTGTGGAACCAAAAACGACCTCAAATAACCAAAGTAATCTTGAGAAAGAAAGCAGGAGGCATCACACTTCCTAATTTTCTGAACCTAGAAAGCCTTAGTAATTAAAAATTGAATATAATAGACACATATACCAATAGAACAAAACAGAGTGCAGAGGCAAAACAAACAAACAAACAAAACACACACACACACACACACACACACACACACACACACACACACACAGCCCATATGTACACTCAACTAACATTTGAGGATGGAGCCAAAAGCGCTCAAGGGGGAAAACTGGAGAATAGCAATGGGACTTCTATCTCACACACTCACATAAATTAACTGCAAAATGTAAAGACCTTTCCTGTAAAACTCTTCGAAGTAAAGGTAGGAAAGCAGCTCTTTGACACTGGTCTTGGCAGTCACACTTTGGATGTGGCACCAAAAGCCCAAGCAACAAAAGCAAAAACCAAGTGGAACAACAATAAGCTCAAAGGCTCTGCACAGCAAAGTCATCAACAGAATGAAAGGGTGTCCGACAGGGGGGGAGCAGATTTGTAAGCCATGTATCTGTTAAGGGTGTATATTGAACATGTATAAAGAATTCATACAACTCAATAACAAATTATCCAACGCAAAAAAAAAAATGGATAGAGGAACTAAATTTTCCCCAAAAGACATGCAAGTGGCCACCAGGTATGTGGAATATGCCCAGCATCATGTCATCAGGGATATGCAAGCCCAAACCCTGGTGAGATGTCACCACACACCTGTTAGAATGGCCATCGCCAAAAAGACAGGGCATAACAGGTGTTGGTGAGGATGTGGAGGACAGGGAACCCTCCAGCATCCCATTTCTGAGTCTATATCCAGAGGAAATGAAAATAGAATTTAGAAGAGATATCTGCACCTCAGGTACTCCTCATGTATGTAATTGTAAAGTTTATTTGTTTCTCTATAAAGAGACGTATCATTTAAAAAATAAAAGGAGAAGCAACAGCTCTGCTATTTGAGCCAAATAATTTTAGATGAACCTCCAAGATGCTTGGGCATGAAAATCTGATTGTCAGAAAAGCCTTCATGTTTGATAATAATGCTGAAACCTAAAGGACAAACATGTTGCTCAGCCCTGAACGACCCTACTTATTTAATCAAAAGGAAAATTGAAGTGAGAACTTCTAAAGAGAAATTTGTCTTGAAGAACCACTTCATTAAATTCAATTATCATTCACGATTTGTGCCAGGATATTTTTCACATTAGCTGAACTGGGATTCCATTTCAGAGATCAAACTAACAAGTAGTCCAGCCATGTCCGTAATTAAATCACCGCTTGATGAATACTTCCTCAATTTAACACTTTGCGAGAACAATGTGTACTGGAGGTGAAGAAAAATTAACTTTAGGCGACTCACCACTTTTATTTTATCAATATCTGGTTACTTCTTAAGTATAATCCACCATAAATGTTCCTCCGGCCCCCGTGCCCGCTCACAGAGAAGGAGCTGGCTGCCAAGTAGAGCTTATGTGACTGAAGCAGTGTGAGTTATTATTACTATTTTATGTGAGGAAGAGTAACACAATGGAAACCAGCTGTCAGCATAATTCAATTCATTATTGTTTAATGCAATAGACAGAGATGGAATCTTATGAAATTTTAATTCCACTAAAAATAGGAGCACAGTCACGGACATTTCTCTGGGTCCTGACAGCACCATGGGGCGCGGGTGGGCGGCCCTGTGCATGGGGTCTGTCAGTGGTCCTCCCCCACAGGGAGGGCCTGGTGCTCAGGAGACCCTTCCATTTTCCTACAGTCCAGTAGAATAATTACCACAGGGTGCTGGATACACCCTACATTTAAAACTTTTAAGATAGTGTTATAGGTTTTTACAAGATAAATGTAATCATCACTCTGAAAGAATATCTGCTCTTTTGTGGTGGCTTTGGTCTGATCTGGTCAACAAAGTAACAAAGTACTTATTCATTCAATAATTTAATGTTTTCCCAAGTGAGACGATGGATCACCACTCTTAACAGAAAAAGGCGACCGGTTTAGAGAAAGCTGTGAAATTAGGACACTTTCCCATTCTTCTAATTCCTTCTTAATCTCAAAGAACAAGGCTACTAAAGCACAATTTTAGTTTTACTGTTCATGGCTCTCTTTATTTTTAATGATGAAAAGATAGTATTATGATATGTAACATAAGGCTTTTGTGTATTTCTGCAGGTTTATCCAAAACATTCCCATTCTCAACTCCAATCTATGAATTGAAGCTAACGTAATTTTTTCACATTTTCCTTCCTCAGAATCTAGGCATTAACCCCTATCCCTCCTCATCTCTTGAAGGCCTAGGACAGTGATGGCGAACCTTTTGAGCTCAGCGTGCCAGCATTTTGAAAAACCCTAACTTAACTCTGGTGCCTTGTCACATATAGAAATTTTTTGATATTTGCAACCATAGTAAAACAAAGATTTATACTTTTTATATTTATTTTATATATTTAAATGTCATTTAACAAAGAAAAATCAACCGAAAAAATGAGTTCGCGTGTCACCTCTGACACGCGTGTCATAGGTTCGCCATCACTGGTCTAGGACTTGCTTATTAATTTTCAGTCTCTAATGTTCAGAATTTCAAGCCAAGCGTCATGTATTTCAGGGGTCTTCTCTACACTCCTGCTTTTCATGCTATGATTTGTTTTCTTACCTCTATATTTTTTCAAAACTGTTGCCATTTTAAAATTAAATGCATAGCATGTCTCTTTGATTAAAGTTGCTCTCTCTCATTGTAATCTGAGCTCCATAAGACCAGGATCTCTGTTTTGACTCACTGCTTTATTGAATGCCTAGCAAGTAACACGTGCTAGTATTTGTTGAAGTGAAAGATTTTGCTACTCCATGGACCACACATTAGCAGTAACCTGAAAGGAAATAATTTTTAGGACAGCTACATCATCAGTAGAGTTAACACAAATATTTCTACCTAACCATTAGGCAGCCCCCATGACACATGTGGAATAAACACATTAATCTGCAATAAATTTCGTCCTGAGTTTCATTCAGTTCATGATTACTTACAGAGTTATTTAGTTGTCTCATACATGTAGGGCTCTCTTCCCACTAAAAATCCTCTGTATTCATGTGGCACATATGACTTTTATTTATGTATTTCAATTTATATTTATTGTTGAAAGTACTACAGATGTCCCCCCCTTTCCCCCATTGACCCCGTCCACCTCGCCCCCACTCAGGTTTCACTGCATTATTGTCTGTGTCCATGGGTTATGCATATATGCATATAAGTTCTTTGATAGAAGATGGACCACAAATACAATGGTGGTTCCATAAGAGTATAATGGACTAAAATATTCCTATGTCCTAGTGATGCCATGGCCATCATTAATAGAGAGGAATGTTCTGGTGCTTTATCTGTTTACAAGTAAATCCATGACAAAAATAAGGGGGGAATAAACCAAACAAACTAAGGTGGACTTGTTTCTGAAGAGAGTGACATCTCTTCAAGGGGAGCCTCCGGCAGGCCCTCAGGACATGGTCCAGAAGAGGTCTTGTTAGCACAGGAGGCGACAGGTCCCTATGTCACTTCCCCCGATGACCTTCCACGGGGACCAGGTGTGGAGGTGGAAGAAGACAGACCTGTTGATGACCTTGACCCTGTGCCATGTGAGTCAAGGCATCTATTTTTATTTCACTGCTCTGCCACTTGAGTCATACACAAAATATTTACTTAAATATAACCTTTAAAATATATTTTTATTTATTTCAGAGAGGAAGAGAGAGGATGAGAGGGATAGAAACATCAATGATGAGAGAAAATCATTAGTTGGCTGCCTTCTGCATGCCCCCTACTGGGGATTGACAAACCTGCAACCTGAGCATGTGCCCTTGACTGGAATTGAACCCGGGACCCTTCATTCTGCAGGTGGATGATCCACTGAGCCAAACCAGCTAGGGCTATCACTGAGTTTTTTACAAAAGAGTTTAAAAACATTTTTAGGTAGAACAAAACATAAAATAAGGTTATATAAAATAGCAAATATTTTTGTACAACCCTACAGTGTGTTTGGGTTTTAAGCTAAGTGTTATTATTACAAAGGAGTTGAAAGTTAAAAAAATTGAAAAGCTTATAAAGTGAATACTTTGCAGTAAGAGAAGGTTAACTTACTATTGAAGAAAGAAAATTATTTTTGATCAATTGAGTGCAGTCTAAGTGCCCAGTGTTGGTAACGTCTACACTGGTGCACAGTGCTGCCCTGGTCCTCACACTCACTCCCCTCACTCCCCCACCCACTGGAGAAGCTTCCAACCCTGCAAGCTTCATTCATGGTAGTGCCATCACTTACCTTTTATATCCTACCTTTACTGTACCTTCTCTGTGTTGAGATACACAAACACCATTGTGCTACAATTGCCTACAGTAGTCAGGACAATAATGTGTTGCATAGGCTTGTAGCCCAGGAGCAAAAGGCTACACCATATAGCCTAGGTGTATTGTAGGCTGTCCCATCCAGGTTCCTGCCAGCAGACTGTGTGATGTCTGCACAGAGACATGATCCCTAAGGACGCGTCTCTCAGAAGGCGTCCCTGTTGCTGCTAAGTGCGGGACTGCTCTCCGGCTGCGGCGACAGGTGTCCACAGATCCGACCCCTGGTTGGGGTCTTACAACCGTGTAATAAATACTACTTGTTTTATCACACTGAAATAATTTCACACCTCTGCGTTTTAATATCAAAAACTAATTAGCACATGCAGCTGAAAAAGGCATCATAAATACACAAACGATGTTCGTGTTTTTCTATAGACAGAATAAGACAGGGTCGTGCCTTAAAATTGCTTAAACAAGTTGTGTGGGAACTGTGGGGACTGGCATGTAAAGAATGCATCGAACCCCACTTCTAAGTGACTCCCCAAAGGTGGCGAGCTGGAGGAGGAAAAGGGCAGGCTGCCCACAGCTGGGGGCTCCCCTTGTGGTTATCTGCTGGGAGGAGTAAGTCACCACATTGGCGAGCAGGCTTCAGGGGGCACCAGGTGTGTGGAAGGAGTGATGAGAAATGGTACTCACATGGTGATGAGGGAAGGAAGGATTCTCTTTGCCTAAAAATGTGATTTTAATATGAACTGTTATGAACTGTTGATTTTGTGCAGCTACAGATGTTTAAGAGGAGCATAGAAACTAAAACTAAAATTACATTATGTATATAGAAAATTAGCCTTTTAAATTAATTTAGTTTAACCATTTTCATTTTTTTCTTTATTCCATTATCTATCAAATCAACTTCAACATGAGTTTAGGAATTATACCAACTACAATAATGAAATAATCTGTTTTACATAGTGAAAACCCTACTTAAAATTTCATGATATTCAGTGTGACATCTCTAGCATAGTAATTTTCTTTTAACCAGCAGAATGATTATTGTCAGGAACACTTTATTTTGTAGAGAATGATAAAATTATAATTATATAATTATATATTTTCTTACTTCCAAATTAAATCACCATAGGTTTAAAATTGTCAGCTGGATAAATAACTATATTTGGGGAATTACATTTTGGAGCCCACTACCTAGTGTCCTTGAATTTGTATTCAATGTATCACCACAAGAAAAAAATAATTCCGTCTCTTTTGACAGATAAAATTGTTTTATTTACTGAAAATTATTTAGAGCAAAACATGTATTTTTAAACTCGCAATCCTTATCTCTTATATGGTAATTGAATAATTTCTGGGATTAACATAAATAAATTAGTCAGGGTCTCCAGGGAAAGAGACATAGACCTAGGCATAGGCAGCGACAGAGATGACACAGATATACATAAGAAGAAGGGTGATGTTATGGGAATTATATCACAGCACTTTGAGGGCGAGGAGTCCCCTCATCCACTGTCTGCACGATGGAGACCCAGCACACCTGTGGGTTCAAAACACTGAGACAGAGCAAAGGCACACAGGCGTCCACTCCACAGGATTCTGGTTCCCTGCGAGCAGCGTTCCTTTCCTGGAAGGCAGCTTGCTGTGCGTGCAGGGGTCGCCTAGCTTCCTTCACCTCACTGTGGAAACTGTACGGGGGACCCAGGAGAAAAGGCTGGAACTCTGGCTACAGCGATTGCTCTGAGTAGTCAACCATCCTCCCTGTGTGACACAGGAGTTTCGTGTCTTCTTCCAGCATCCATGAAACTTTGCATGTTAGTTGACTCAGGTTATGCAATTGTGGCCTAGAAAACTAATTTGTGTCATGTTTTTGGCTTCATTAACATGTCTTGTCATTGGCTAGTTGTCAGCTGGGACGACAGGAATAACTGGCAATGTGCCTCGGTATCCTAGAAGGTTAGCTTGGGTTTATGCCCATGATAGCTGTCAGCTTCCAGACGAAGAAGTGTGCAAAAGCTCAGAAACAGTACCCTGTTGCTTTCATCACGCTCTATTGGGCTGAGCAATGAGAGGGGCGAGTCCTGTCTGAGGAGAGCAGATTCAGAACCACACTGGACAGGACACACATCTTTGCAGACAATCTTTCACACATGCATTATCTTATTTAATTCTCCAATTGACTTTTTTAAATCAAACATTCTTAGAAGAACTAAAACCTATCTTCCTCAGACTATTCCAAAAAATTCAAGAGGCAGGAGCACTTCATAGCTCTTTCTACAAAGCCAGCATTACCCTAATCCCAAAACCAGATAAAGACAATACAAAGAAAGAGAATTACAGGCCAATGTCCCTCATGAACATAGACACCACAATCCTCAACAAAATTCTAGAAAATCGGATCCAGTATTACATTAGAAAGATCATACACCATGTGGGATTTATTCCGGGGATGCAAGGATGGTACAATATCTGCAAATCAATAAATGTGATACACCACATAAACAAACACAGATAAAAACCATATAATCATATCCATTGATGCAGAAAAAGCATTTCACAAAACCCAACACCCTTTCTTGATAAAAACTCTCAGCAAGGTGAGAAAAGAAAGATCATACCTCAACATAATAAAAGCCATATATGACAAACCCACAGCCAACATCATACTCAATGGGCAGAAACTAAAACCATTTCCCCTAAGAACAGTAACAAGACAGGGATGCCCACTCTCACCACTCCTGTTCAACATAGTACTAGAAGTACTATGCGATCACACAACAAGAAGAAATAAAAAACAGAAGTCTTTTTAGTTTTGTGATCTATCTTTCTCAGTAGACACTCACAGATTCAAGTGTCAAATGAAAATTCATTTGAAAATTGGAAAAGAAGAATTAAAACTGTCCTTATTCGCAGATGACATGATATTGTACATAGAAAACCCCAAAGACTTCATCATAAAACTACTAGACTCAATAAATGAATTGGGCAATGCAGCAGGATACAAAATTAACACCCAGAAGTCTATCGCTTTTCTATACACTGATAATGAACTCACAGAATGAGAAATTAAAAAAGCAATCCCATTTACCATTGTAACAACAAAAAGATAAGATACCTAGGAATAAACTTAACCAAGGAGACAAAGGACCTGTACTCAGAAAATTTCAGGATGCTGAAAAAAGAGATAGAGGAAGACTATGTTCATGGATTGGTAGAATCAACATCATTAAAATGTTCATACTACCCAAAGCAACCTATAAATTTAATGCAATCCCCATTAAAATACCAACGGCATAATTCAAAGTCCAATTGACTTTTGAAGTTTGTGTTATCATCTTCTTATAACTGAGAAAACACAGGCTTGCAAGAGTGAATAGCTTGCATGAGGTCAAAGTGCCAGGAAGTGTGCAGCCTGAACTCTAGTCCAGGCCTGACTGACTCATGAGGCTACTCAGCTATCACCCGCTGCTCTATGCACTTCATGTTTCAAATGGATTTTTATTTGACACTGGAGTCTGTGAGTGTCTACTGAGAAAGATAGATCACAAAACTAAAAACATTTCTGCTCATTCCCATAAGACCCATTTGCTATTATTTCCCTACTTCTTTAAAGTTATTTAAGCCTCAGATCTTTGCTTCTTTTTATGCTAAACAACAATAAAAATAGCTGGGGAAGAGGAGGGCCAAGAGGAAGAAGAAGGAAATGTATTACACCTCAGAGATAAATCTAGACATAAAAGTTCAAAGCTATGTCCCAAGTCGGTGTGGCTCATTGATTGAGCATCGACCCATGAACCAGGAGGTCACGGTTTGATTCCCTCTCAGGGCACATGTCCGGGTTGTGGGCTCCAGCCTCAGTGGGGTGTGTGTGTGCTGGAAGCAGGCTATCAGTGATTCTCTCTCATCATTGATGTTTCTCTCCCTCTGTCTACCCCCACTTCCTCTCTCTCTAAAATCAATAAAAACTTATCAGATGATGAGGGGAAAAATAGTCATGTCTTAGGCACAGAATTCTCAAGGCCATTCCTACAGAAGTCAATCTAAAGACACACACACGCCAGGCACTTATACACAGAATGAGTACATTGATTAGAAGGTAGTATTCTAGGAAAAATAGAGATATCAAGCTGTAATTAGCCTTATAAAAGAGCAGATAGTAAATTTGGAAAACCACACAGATTGGGTAAATAGTTAAAATCAAGTATAGCACATATAAAATGGGTGCCATAAATCATAAGCACTGCAAAAATTGTTAAGTCATAAATATTTTTAAACTTCTCAGCTGGAATGGTCAAAACCTTGTTGTCTGGCCTAATTTCCATTGATTTAATAAAGCAGGTAATTTCCAAACTCTGTTCCCTATGTAAACTTAGTTCATGTTGATTGAGGGGAAACTCTCATGCCATGCTTGAAAAAATGACTTCTTAAAAACCTGCTGTCGTTTGTCTTTGAGTAAACACTTTCACATCACACCTGGCAGAACCCCTCTGCACTGAGGTGAGGCTGAGACACCAGTAGAAACCACAGACCAGGCAACCAGCAGGGCCTGGGGGCAGGCTTGGTCTGGGTTCCCCTGTTCTGTGCTAATCAGCGATCATGAGGTCCGAGAATTTGAGCTAACAGACAAAATACTAATTAGTTGAAACCTGGAAACGCCAGCCCCGGGGTGTGTGAGCAGAGAGGCAGTTGGAGAGGCTTATCCGTAGATGGAAGGAGGCTCTCCACGTCCTGGAGCTGCTGGTTCGAATAGTTTGCTCTTCTCTGAAATCAGGTCTCCTCACGCAGAACACAGCCATGGCATAGAGTTACAGCTTTCTAGAATCTAGATGAACCTTAACTTGACAAAAATACCTCCCAGCTTCTGACACACTTCACTTGATTTGGGAGGGAGTGAAAAAGTGTTTTGACTGACACTGTTTTTCAAAAGTAAAGAAATCTTTTGTGTGTATGTGTAAACAACCTAACTGCATACAACATTCAGAGGGAAAAAATTGCCTCAGCACTTTGATGTAATGACACAATACCAAGCATGTACTCTGTGATTAAAAAAAAAAGATTTATCGGGGTATCACATTATAAAATCTAATCTTTAAGTGTGCAATTCAATAATTTTAATACACTTAAAGACTTGTGTAAATATCACTATAGTCTAATTTTAAAAGAATAAATATTGATTTTTGAAACAACAGAAATTTCATCATGGATAATATAGCATGCCATTAAAATAAAAATACAATAGCTAAAATATATTAATATTCTTAAATTTTTTTCAGATATGTTTTTCTCTCTAGAAGTTTGAAAGTAAAAGTTCATAGTACATATAGAGAGAATGGATATTACTTTATAAAATGAGAGTCCAAACATAACATAGAAATGAGAAGAGAGGAGGGAATAAACGTGTGAGATCATTGGAATAGGAATGAAATAAACAGGGCCTGTGATCTGCCTCATACGTTTGCAATGTTCCTGAATTCTAAGAGGTCTTGTTTTCAGGAAGAATGAAGGTCTAGACATGGACTTGTGTATTGCAGGAGTACCAGCCTTTCCCAGTGAGTCCTAACCTCGTTATTATTTGGGCAAATTTAATTTTTCTGGAATTTTCTCATCTTACCTTTGTTGAAGCAGGTAGTATTTAGGTGTATCCTTACTCATTTTCAAATAAGGAGAGATGTTTATAGTTGTCTTATTGTAGAGGAATTCTAGCCCAGTGCCCCTTTGTCTGAGAGCATAATCAATAGGATTTCCATTTAGATTTGCTTCACGGTTCATGTCATGGTCAAGTTAGGTAAATGTTTTTCATGTACTTGAAAATTATTTGTATTCTGCAATTACTAGATCTTGTTTTCACTATGTGTCAGTTAAATTGATATTGTTAATTGTTTTCAAATCTTTCATATCCTTATCTTCTCCCCACTTCTTCTGTCAGTTGCAATTAAAAAGTTTTCTAAAAATTCTAGTATAATTGTGTATTTTTCTCTTTCTCCTTTTAGTTTTTTCAATTTGGCTTGATATATTTTGAGGCATATCATTAGACACATACAAAACATCTTGTTAGATTTAACCTTTTATCTTTATGTAACATCCTTTTATTCATATATCTAGCCTCAGTTTCTCTAGATGTTAATATCAGTATAATTACACCAACCTTTTGGGGTTTTTGCCTGTTTTGTTGTTGTTGTTGTTGTTTTGTTTTGAAAATATTTATTTTTAAGGTTTTAGATTTTCTATCTTTTTAAAAAAATGTATTTTATTGATTTTTTTACAGAGAGGAAGGGAGAGGAACAGAGAATTAGAAACATCGATCAGCTGCCTCCTGCACACCTCCCACTGGGGATGTGCCCGCAACCAAGGCACATGCCCTTGACCGGAACCAAACCTGGGACCCTTCAGTCCACAGGCCAGTGCTCTATCCACTGAGCCAAACCGGTTAGGGCTAGATTTTTTATCTTTTGGCTTTAAATCACTATGGGTAATTTTTCCAAGTTTATTGAAGCACTAGAGGCCCGGTGCACAAAAATTTGTGCACTCGGGGGGGTGGGGCGGGGGAGGTCCCCCAGCCCGGCCTGTGCCCTCTCGCAGTCTGGGACCCCTCGGGAGATAACGACCTGCTGGCTTAGGCCTGCTCCCATGTGGCAGAGGGCAGGCCCAATCCCTAAGTGCAGCCCCAGGTCAGGCTCAGAGCAGGGCCGATTGGGGAGTTGGGGCACCGCCCCGTCATGCACAGAGCAGGGCGGATAGGGAGGTTGCAATGCCACCCTCAGTCACGCTCAGGGTAGGGCCGATTGGGGGGTTGGGGCACCGCCCCCTGTCACACTCAAGGCAGGGTCGATGGGGAGGTTGCGGCGCCACCCCCTGTCACGCACAGAGCAGGGCC
>NW_005370042.1:888270-897346 GCF_000412655.1 Myotis brandtii | reverse complement strand
GGGAACGTTGGAGTCCGCAGTCACTGGAGGAAGCAAGCCTCCTGCTCGCTTCAATGCATGGCTGCCGGCCGCCATCTTGGCTGACAGTTAATTTGCATAAGGATATGCTGATTAGCCAATGGGAAGGGTAGCAGTTGTACGCTAATTACCATGTTTCTCTTTTATTAGTGAAGATGATTTATATATAGAAAGTGCACATATTTAGTGTATACAAATCGATGTTTGTACACATTCATACATTTTCAGTACCATCACAAAACAAGCTAATGAGCCAACCAAGCACCTCTAAGAATTCCTTGTGTCACTTTAGGTTTTCTGATTGTTTGTTTGGTGTAAAGAATAATTAACATGAGGTCTCACCTTTTAACTAATCTTTAAGTGTACAATACCGTATTGTTAACTACAGGTACTACATTGTATGACAGACTAGCAGGGGTCCTCAAACTACGGCCCGCAGGCCACATGCAAATACAAATATTGTATTTGTTCCCATTTTGTTTTTTTACTTCAAAATAAGATATGTGCAGTGTGCATAAGAATTTGTTCATAGTTTTTTTTTAAACTATAGTCCGGCCCTCCAATGGTCTGAGGGACAGTGAACTGGCCCCCTGTTTAAAAAGTTTGAGAACCCCTGGACTATAGAGTTTATTCATTTTGTGTATCTGTAACTTCATATCATTAAACAGCTCTTTCCTATTTCCCCCTTTCCAGTCCCTTGGCAACCACCATTCTATGTTCTGCTTATATGGTTGACTATTTTAGGTATATATAGGAGGGGGTGCATTATCCATCCTTTATTCAGTCTGATATTGGATACATAAACACTTCAAAACATTATAAGTTTTTGATGAATTGATCCTTAATCATTGTGAAAGGACATTATTTATCCCTAGTTATTTTCATTGCTTTAAAATGTACTTTGTCAGATACTAATTTAGTATATAGGTGATATATATTTCCAAGATGAAATTCTTTGTTTTTTTTGAAGATTGTGGTTGTGTGTGTGTGTGTGTGTGTGTGTGTGTGTGTGCATATATATATATATATATATCCACAACTTGTGTGGCAATTTCTGCCTATGGAGGAATTTCTATCAGGAATTTTTGAATATGTGAAAATGGGTTAAATTCTAAAATACCATACATGGATTTTTGTGTTATACACAGCACACACAGCTTTACATATGTATAAATATATATCTCAAAGAAAATTGTTGAAATATAACTTTCTGCTTTGGCAGAGGTATAGATTGTATTTATTTTGTGTGGTTTTAGAGGACATTACAAGGACTATTCATGCATTCAATATTTATTGAAAGTCTGCTATGTGCAAGGGTGCCCTATCTTTTGGAAGCAAGCATATAAACATTATATATATATATAAAGAAGTAATATGCAAATGAGGTTGGGACTCTGTAACGGTCACGACCAGCTCAGGAGGAGGGGCCGGGCGTGTAGGTGCAGACAACACGCAGGTGCAGACCAGAGCCTGAGAGATCAACACAGAGGGGCGCCTGCTCCAAGCCTCTGCGGTGTGGCTGGGGGCAGGCCCCCAGAGGACACACACACACACACACACACACACACACACACACACACGGGGTGCCTGCTCCAAGCCTCTGCAGCCAGACTGAAGCTTAGGCCTGCTCCCCATGGGGCCTAAGCCGTCTGTAGGGCATCCCCTGAGGGCTCCCAGACTGTGAGAGGGGGCAGGCTGGGCCGAGGAACCCCCACCCCCCAGTGCACAAATTTCATGCACCAGGCCTCTAGTGATTAATGTATTCCATGAAAATAAAATGCATGATTTATTTGCAAATAAAGTATATCGTTTCCTTTGATTTTTTAAATCTAGATTTACTCTATTATTAAGGTATTTTAGGGTTCTGAAAATTCCAAGTGCATGTCCCCAATATATTTTATTTACTTAGGTACATTTAAATTAATTCAACAAAATTCACTCAGCATTTTTTTAATCTTTATTGATTTCAGAGAGGAAGGGGGAGGAAGAAAGAGATAGAAATATCAATGATGAGAGAGAATCATTGATCGGCTGCCTCCTGCATGCCCCTCACTGGGGATTGAGCCTGCAACCCTGGCATGTGTCCAGATCAGAAGTTGAACCATGACCTCCTGGTTCATAGGTCGATGCTCAACCACTGACCCACACAAGCCAGGAGCAAAAATTTTTGTAAAAGAAGATGTTTAGTAGAAGTAAGCCAAGAAGAAAGGCCTGTGGTCCAGTAACCACCCACAGATCAAAAACACTGAATCAATTCAGTGTATTAATATCTAAAGCTTGGACAAGACTCCCCAATATACATATTTGCTTGGTATAACCTAGTGAGCTAGATCAAGAAATAGAAATGGCCAACCCGTGTGTATACTGAACATAGTCCATATGGCAGAAACTCCTTCAATGAGAAAAAAAATAGGTAGATTCAATTTTACACTTTTCATTTATTTTTTCCTCCTTAAAAATGCAGTGCAGAGTATATGAGAAAATTGCTATTACATTTATTTTATTCCATTATATTATACTGCCTAAGTAACAGAGGTTAGCTGTATTACAAACCTTTAATTGCAGTTGTCCAAAACCATGTGGTCGTTATCTATAGCATTTTCCTTTCATACGTTATATTCTTAGCATATCTATGGAATCTATATATATATATATAAAGAAGTAATATGCAAATGAGGTTGGGACTCTGTAACTGTCACAACCATCTCAGGAGGAGGTGTCGGGCGCGGCCCTGAGCCTGAGAGAACAACACAGAGTGGCCCGCAGGAGCCTGAGAGATCAACACAGAGGGGCGCCTGCTCCAAGCCTCTGCGGTGTGGCTGGGGGCAGGCCCCCAGAGGACACACACACACACACACACACACACACACACACACACACGGGGTGCCTGCTCCAAGCCTCTGCAGCCAGACTGAAGCTTAGGCCTGCTCCCCATGGGGCCTAAGCCGTCTGTAGGGCATCCCCTGAGGGCTCCCAGACTGTGAGAGGGGGCAGGCTGGGCCGAGGAACCCCCACCCCCCAGTGCACAAATTTCATGCACCAGGCCTCTAGTGCTTTATATAATGACATTTCTGCTCACATCATTGCCTACCTTTCTGCTTTCACATAAGCCTACTCTAGATGTTTTCAGGAAACACAGGTTATAAAGAAACACAATGAATGGAATCATTTAATTAATATAAGATTATTCCAGACTTTAGGATATTCTACAGGACAGAATATTTGGTAAATAATATCCATAATAACAAAGCACCATGAACAATGCTATCAACCAACATGTTCCAATACTCCTTGCTGGAACACAGACTTTCTGGGGGAGAGTATGTATTGAATAGATTAGGCTTGCATGTGTGGGTATGTTTGTCAAAACTCATCAAACTCTCTAGTTGAGATGGATTCATTTTACTTCATGTAATTCTTATATGAATAAATTATTCTATACATTTAAAAAAATTATATTTAAGGGATATATTAATTACCATACATGAAACATAGTTGAAAACAGATTTAAATAAAATAATTTCAAACTAAATCATACTACCTATGGAATAAACTTGGTTCTTTTGCAAAATAGTGAAATTGTGTTTATCTTTTTCATATAGACTTTTTATTTTTATACAGAAATGCTCAAATATTTTGGTAAAATTTCATGATATTTGCAATTTTAAAAAATAATTTGAGTATGAGGGGAATGGGTGCCCATGGATGAAAAATATATTGCCATGGTTTGATCAGTTGAAACTGAGAGATGGTATCATGGGCTCTTTATGAGATTTTTCATAACAAAAAGTGTTAAAAGCATGAGCTATTGCCTAGTAATTATGCCATGGATTTTATAATTCCAGACATTTTTGTGTCAGTCTAGAAAGAAGGTACTGCATTGTTTGATTAGAAACTTGACCATAATTATTATATTCTTAAAAAATTTACCTTTATTGTTGAAAGCATTATATATGGCTGTCTTTTCCCCCACCATTAACCCTCTCTATCTTGCTTCCAACCCTCCCTAGGCCTTCACCACACTATTGTCTGTGTCCATGGGTTATGCATATATGCTTATAAGTTTCTTGGTTAATCTTTTCCTATCTCCCCCGCCTTCCCTCTGAGATTCCTCAGTCTGTTGCATGCTTCCATGTCTGTGGATCTATTTTGTTCATCAGCTTATTTTGTTCATTAGTTATTAACACCTTGTTACTCTGCTCATAAAGAGGGAGAGGAAAATTATTGGTAGCCAAGTAAGAACCAAGTGCTATTCTAAGAACATAATGATTTTAGTCCTTTTATTAACTCTTAAAATTTAAAGCCATTTCCAATGATGAGAATTTAAAAATGGAATCTCTGTGATAGCACCAAATAGTAAGTATTAGAGCTATGGTTCTAATAATGAAATAAAATAACAAATAAAAATAGTACAATGAAAACACAATTTTCCAGCCTTGGTAAAAAGAGAAACATTATATTGATATATAAAAATACAGAAAACATCAAAATAATTACATTATTGCTGGAACTCAAGGAATTATATTACAATCTCCATGATACTTTTGAAAAAACATAGGGAATTTTGTAGGGAAAAATGTGATGCACAAAAGTTGACTGACCTTGACGAAGTCCCAGTGAAATTTACCACGTGACCATCCACCAAATCTACATTCTGCCCCTCCTCAAATCCTGTGGCCCTTCCCTGGAAAGATAAATTAACTATACCAAGGAGAAATCAGCACTTTCTCAAGATTTTTTTGAGATTTAATGTTTTATTTGGCCTTTCATGCTCTTGTCTAGAATTTCCATGAAAACCTGCTTTACCCATGGTGGACGTTTTTTTGTTTATTTTGTTTCTTCACCACTCCCCAAGCCAGGAAACAGATTTTGAATTAGACGTGCTATTAAAATATGGATTGACACTATTTCTCACTCTTTTCTACAAAATGACACTGGCAATGTTCACATTCTGGTGGTTTATGTTGCTCAGCTGACGCTACTGTACTTGCTATTGATCAGCTCCTAAGAATGGTTTCCTCTTGTATAAATCTTTCCTCAGTCATTAAGAATGATTTACTTGATTGCTTTGGAATGGCTTTAATTCTGTGTTTTAAATTCACCATCTATCAGACTCACCTATTCAAATTGGTTTTCTCTTTCTTTGTAAAATATTTTATTGTTTAGCTTTAAGTATTGGGAGGGGGAGTTAATAATTCTTTATACCTCTGAGCAATAAATTCAAGACCTAAGAAAATTCTAAAATTTTTCTCTTACTTAAATAGGTAGATATTTAGCACCTGGTTCCACCATGTACTCTTCTAAGACAAGGGATAAAACAAAGCCCTTATGTATAACATGCTATACATGTGTGTGCCCTGTAATTATTTGTTATTTTGTCCCACAAATTATTTCTAATTCAGGGTATTTTCATAGCACGTTTGATATAAAGAGGAATAAGATATGGTCATGTCCCTATGGGGGCAAGTGTTAGAGATCTACCTGGGAAGCTTGATATAATGTAGGCATTATAGTGTTATGATACAGCATATGTGCAATAATAAGGTATTTCCCATTTCCAAACTCTGTTCCCTATGTAAACTTAGTTCATGTCGATTGAATACTATGTGGGATTTTAGAGATGTTCAATCTGTGTGTGTGTGTGTGTGTGTGAACTGGATAAGCTGGGGTGAGGGAAATTTGAGTAGAAGCAGCTGGAAATTGCTAAAATATTTTCTAGTAAGAGGTCTAAGCAAAGATACTGGTATGTTGGCAATACCAGCAAAATCAGTGTGTTTGGCAATGAGTACCTCTCCATTTTCCAAAGGCTCTCTCTTAGGCAGCCTGCAAGGAGTAAGTTATACTAGCAGAGACCAGAGCTCACCTTGCATCCAGAATTCCATGTTATCTTCTACTCTCAGCACTGGCATTTCTCTGTCAGCTTTCACCTGCCAGCAAATCTACCTGGGACTCACCTGTTCCTCTGACCAGGCGGGCATCTCTACCTTTCCTCTAGTGTCTGTGATCCTGCTCCCTGCACTTCCTCTGGGGCCAGTGTCCATAGGCAGGAAAGACTTTTTCTGAATTCCAGTCTCTGTTCTCCCTGGCTTGTTCCCTTTACCTTAGTGCATCCGATACACTTTCTTCTGCAGGAATGAGTTACGTTTTGAACCCTCTCTGGTGGCTGCACTCCTTCTGGCTTTGCACAGCTAAGCTTCCGGGAGGACTAGTCATAGGTCTTCGCAGCACTGGTCACTGCTAGATGCCGAGGACACAGATATCAAAGACACATTCAGATCCTCCCAGATGGAAAGTCCATCAGTAGCTCAAAAAATATCTGCTGCTGCTGCTAGTCTGTTCCAAACAAGGGAGGGACTTTAGAACCAGAACAGCATGTTCAGATTGGAGAACCTATGAAGATAACATTGGAGTTGAGTCTTGAATGAGAGGGATTGAAGAGGAAGCAAGAATGCTTAGGAAAAAATGGTAATGAAACTTTCAGCAATAAAGATAAATTAAGAGAAGAAAATGTTCAAGAGACATGCACATTGAGGATGATGTTTTCAGTAATGAAAAACAACTGTGTGATTTGAACATAAAAATAACTAGCTATTGTATTGGATTACTACCCCCAAAATAAAGTAAATATCCATGAATCCATCCTGATATAAATAAATGATTGAATGAATAAGCGGAGGTATTTTTCCAACAGAAGAATTTTAAATAATAACTACAGAAAGGCTGTGGGAAATACAAAATTACCTTTAGAACACCATAACAACAACTGCCTTAGGCAAGGTTCACTGATGAATGCGAAAGTTAGTGGGTGGAATTAAATTTAAATAAAAATGGGATATTTACATAGCCTCAGAGGCCCTTTCTGTTGCTGTAAAATACAGGTCCACACAATTTTTGATCCTCTTTTCTCTAGGAGGTAGAGCTTAATTTTCTCCCCTTCTACACATATTTAGTTACTTTCACAAATAATGTATGGAAAGGGAAAATAGTAATTTTACAATGGAGAAACCTGAGACACACTACTATAATTAAATGATCAAAGTTAAAAGCACCCAGAAGTAAGTTATTTTGATATCATATATCCTTTGATAGATATGGTGTGAGGAGAAGGGCACTTTACCTCTCTTACATTCTTCCCAAAATGTATCACTTTAGTTATGAGGAACCAAGTTGAGAGACATTCTACAGAACACTGGCCAGTGTTCTCCCAAAGTATCAAATGTAAGAGAAACAAGGAAGATGCGAGAAAGTGTCACAGATCTGAGGGAACTAAGGAACGGGAGGACCCAAGGAACCGTGAGATCCTGGATTAGATCTCGGACATATTTCAGCAATAAAGATAAATTAAGAGAAGAAAATGTTCAAGAGACATGCACATTGAGGATGATGTTTTCAGTAATGAAAAACAACTGTGTGATTTGAACATAAAAATAACTAGCTATTGTATTGGATTACTACCCCCAAAATAAAGTAAATATCCATGAATCCATCCTGATATAAATAAATGATTGAATGAATAAGCGGAGGTATTTTTCCAACAGAAGAATTTTAAATAATAACTACAGAAAGGCTGTGGGAAATACAAAATTACCTTTAGAACACCATAACAACAACTGCCTTAGGCAAGGTTCACTGATGAATGCGAAAGTTAGTGGGTGGAATTAAATTTAAATAAAAATGGGATATTTACATAGCCTCAGAGGCCCTTTTCTGTTGCTGTAAAATACAGGTCCACACAATTTTTGATCCTCTTTTCTCTAGGAGGTAGAGCTTAATTTTCTCCCCTTCTACACATATTTAGTTACTTTCACAAATAATGTATGGAAAGGGAAAATAGTAATTTTACAATGGAGAAACCTGAGACACACTACTATAATTAAATGATCAAAGTTAAAAGCACCCAGAAGTAAGTTATTTTGATATCATATATCCTTTGATAGATATGGTGTGAGGAGAAGGGCACTTTACCTCTCTTACATTCTTCCCAAAATGTATCACTTTAGTTATGAGGAACCAAGTTGAGAGACATTCTACAGAACACTGGCCAGTGTTCTCCCAAAGTATCAAATGTAAGAGAAACAAGGAAGATGCGAGAAAGTGTCACAGATCTGAGGGAACTAAGGAACGGGAGGACCCACGGAACCGTGAGATCCTGGATTAGATCTCGGACAGAAAGGACATCCGTGGAAAAACTAGTGAAATCTGGTACAAGTCTGCAGATTAGCTGATGGTAATGAACCAATGTCAGTTTCTTGATTTTGATCAATGCATCGTGGTTATGTAAAATGTTGTTATTAAGGGAAGCTGAGTGAAGGATATACTGTCTGCATTATATTTTACAAGATTTAAAATAATTTCAAAGTATAAAAAGGAACAAAAAGTGACTGTGTGTAGCAAAATGTCACATGTTAAATAGGAATATAAAAGCAGCAGACTTAACAATCAAAATCATGATCTATGAGAGAAAAAAATAAGTTGGGCTTCATTAAACTTAAAAAAAAAACACTAAACTTTTACTTTGTAAAAAAAAAAGTGTTAAGAGAACAAAAGAATACACTACAAAATGGGAGAAAAGACTTACAAATCACATATCTGACAAATTGTTGCTCTCCAAAATATACAGACCTTTTAAACCTCAGCAGTAAGAAAACCCTATTGTATGCATTCCAATACATAACATTCTGGACATGGCAAAGCCATTCAAACTGTAAGAAGATCGATGGTTGCCAGGGAACAAGGAAGGAGGAGTCAGCAGGAGAAGCCTGGAGGCCTTTGGGGCTGTGGCCTTCTCTGTATGTCACATGGAGGTCTCTCTATGATGTCATGCATCTGTCAAAACTCAGAATGTACAGCATAACCAGTGAGCCTAGTGTAAACTGTGGGCTGCAGTTAATAACAGTGTACTTCTATGTCATCCGCTTTAACAAATGCACCACGAAAGCCTTAAAACAGAAACACATTCATCTCTAAGCAGGAAGTAGAGTGAGTTACACATGAGACTCTTCTCCTGGAAGTGGGGAGGGGGATTCATAAAGAAGAAGACTGCGCTTGGGACAGCAGG
>NW_005370042.1:880910-888203 GCF_000412655.1 Myotis brandtii | reverse complement strand
ACGAGGTGCGGGGGCAGCGGGGGCTGGGCCCACCAGCCTACTGGAAAGCTGCCCTGTTACAGGAAACTAACATGCCAGGAAGAATGGGGCCTTAGGTGCTGCTGGTTTCCTGAGCATGAAAAACCTTTCTTGCAAGTGATGAACGAATCCAGCAGGATCGCTCATGGATTGAACTTGTACTTGAAAATGGAGTGGGCATAAACTCTGTCCTCTGTCCTTGGTCAGTGCAGCTTTGCTCCTGGAGCCATGGAACTGAAATTACCTTTTACGTTGTTCTCGCCCAACAGTCTTCTCCGTCTCCATGTGGATCCAGTGCTTGCCAGGTTTAAGGGAAAGTCTTTATTCTCTAAGAAAGCACCTTTTACTGCGCCAGCCGGACCACCCATTAGCGTGGGAGTCGGCCTTCCCTGGCAGCACATGGAAGGCTGCATGCCGCCTCCAGCCGCTCCTGGGCCCAGGGGGAGCTTGACACTGGCACAGTGTGGGGCAGTCACAGCGGGGAAATGGGCAAATGTTACAAATTAGAATATTATTAGTGTTGGTATTATTCCTAGTATTTCGGAGAGATAATTTTAAGCATTTATTGGAGAAATAATGCTTAAGGCTAATGCTAAAATGTAATTAAACAACTTGACTGTTTTCCCCCAAATCCTGCATGGCCCGTTGGATTTAGTGCGTCTGCACCTGCCTCCTCCCTCCAGTGGGCGAAGTCCGTGGACTCCAGTTGGAACCCAAATCCCTTCATGTTTGACACCTGAGGCCACGGCCAGGGGCTCATGGACAGGACGTCACTGCGTTTGAAAGGACTTCCCAGTGTCCTGTGCGGACCACGGAGACTGTGCAGGGCCCACAGGTGTGCAAAAATGGAGCAAGGTCGCTCCGAAATGTCTCTGCTTGTCAACTCGGTAACCATTTTTCTGACTGAAAATACCTTTGGTTCCACCCTTACTTTTCCCAGAGAGCTATACACTGAGTGGCCGGATTATTATGACCACCCCATCAGTACTTCACTGGGCCACCTTTTGCCTTCAATACTGCGGCGATTCTTCTTGGCATTGACTCCACGAGATGTTGAAAGGTGATGCGAGGAGTCTGACACAATGCCTGATGAATAGCACTGTCCAGTTCTGTGAGATTTGATGGTTGTGGAACCAGCTGCCTGATGGCTCTTTTAACTTTGTCCCACAAATGCTCAATTGGATTGAGATCTGGTGATGGTGGGGGCCACCTAAGCAAGGTAAAGTCTCCCTCATGTTCTTGAAGCCACTCCTGCATAATATGAGCACCGTGGCATGGCGCATTGTCTTGTTGGAAGAAGCCATCTCCATTGGGATATGCCATCAACATGATAGGATGAACTTGATCAGCAACGATACTTAGGTATGTT
Organism: Myotis brandtii; assembly: GCF_000412655.1. Lineage (NCBI taxonomy): Eukaryota > Metazoa > Chordata > Mammalia > Chiroptera > Vespertilionidae > Myotis > Myotis brandtii. The sequence goes on along the minus strand of NW_005370042.1, from coordinate 886,816 downwards.
GTGCTATTCAGACGTTATTCCACACAAATTAAAGGGCCCAAATCATGCCAGGAAAACATGCCCCAAACCATAACACTGCCCCCACCAGCCTGAGTGGTTCTACTCATGCATGTGGGATGCATACTTTCATGCTGTTTCAGCCAAATTCTCACTCTGCCATCTGCATGATGCAACTGGAAACGTGATTCATCGGACCACATGACTTTTTTCCAATGCTCGACTGTCCAATCCTTGTGTTCCTGTGTGAATTGGAGACGTTTTATCTTGGTAACTGCAGACAGCAAAGGTGTTTGAACAAGCCTTCGGCTTCCATATCCTATACGATGCAGTGTATGGCTAACTTGCCTACAAACGTCAGGTGGACATAATAATCTGAGGATTCAGCTAAACCACGAATCCTCTCTCATCTCATAGCAATTGTTGTAAGTAGTTTGTGACTACAATAAAGAGTAATAACGCACATCTTAAATGGACTGGCGTGCTTTCGAGGCTCGTGTCTGGGGTTCCCTGCAGGCCCGGCACTGCCCTCCTGTGCACCGTCCTCCCGGCTGTGCCTCCACCTCTGCGCCGCTGTGAGCTTCCTGCAATCTGTGTTCTTGTGTTTGCGCAAAATCAGACCGACTTCTCCAAACAATGCTTCTTCTGCCAACACTCGTAAAGTGGCGAGACAGCTGGGAAAGGAAAGGATGGTCCTGGGATAGCATAACCCCCAGCAGATTTCAAAATATGGCTGCAAACCCACAAACCACAGCTAAGGGGCCGTGCGATGCGGTAAAGCAGCCAGGAGACGCTGCATGGGCACTGCTCCTCGGTACCCAGCACAGGGCCACAGAGCTGGAGCAGCAGTCACAGAAGAACCAGATTTTTTTGGGAGGAAGGAGAGGGAAAGACAAATGAATATGGGGTAAGTATTGTTTCCAACATAGTCAGATACATAATGGCCCTCTTTTCAAAATTATAAGGGTGGACCCAAACATTGTAGAGAGGGTTGGAGCCCTGGAAATGCTTTTTATTGCTCACCAGTTGTCGAATACGCTGCACCGTGCTAAGTTAGGAGTAAGCATGGGAATAGTTAAGAGTGTTGACCGTTAGTGGAAGCCTATAGAAGAGGGAATCTGTGATTTAAAAAGCCATGCTTCATCTGGTGTGGCTTAGTGGTTGAGCATTGACCTATGAACCACCAAGAGGTCATGGTTGGATTCTTGGTCAGGGCACATGCCTGGATTGTGGGCTTGATCCCCAGTGTGAGCATGCAGGAGGCAGCCGATCAACGTTTCACTCTCATTGATATATTTTTTTTTTCTTTATTTCTCTCCCTTCCTCTTTCTCTAAAGTCAATGAAAAGATATTTTTTAAAATTCATGCTTTCTTTGCTAAATAATTTTTTTGCATGCTTAAGGATGCTTATGATATAAGTGATTAAGCTATCACAGAATCTTTCGAAAGGCATTTGAAATTTATTCCATATGTGTGATTGGAGAATGGTTGCCTTTTTGGATAAGTTGGGGGAAATTAAATAGTCCCATGAGATGGCATATCATTAATAAATTTTTTGCCTTTCAGCTAAATTTATATTTACTGCAACCCGACAGTTTACATATAAAGGCTTAATTCAAACTTCTCCATGACGCTATTTATTTAGTTATTTATTGACAAACTTTTTATTGCTGTGCAACTGAGAATGCTTTGGTTGCTAAAGCAGACATGCCTTAAGATGGATGAGCTCATAGTTGCTAAAAGCAATGGTAGTCACAGAGTATATTTTTAACATCATTGATTGAGTCATTGATTGGATTCTTAAATCCGGGCTTGGAAAAGAAGTAAAGTGAATTGGAAATCCCCAGGCTTGTCTTGCCTTGTATAAGAGGCTAGTGACCTTACAACTCCATTCCCACCTGTAGTTCCCAAAGTTCTGAAAGTGGGTATATGGACCACGACCCATTAACTCTGTCCTCTGTTGGGGCAACTGGAGAGATGAGAACACTGATGCTATACAATGTGATTGACAGTTACTCTTCTGCCTCCATCTAAAATAAAGCCTTGCTCCCACCTTCTCCTATTGCCCTCACACCAGACCATCTTAAAAATCAGGCTATCAATCCACTGGGGAATTACCTTTCATATTAACTTTTACTTAAGTTACAAAATCCCATACTTTGAATGGTGAGTAGTGAGGAGACTTTATTTGCCATCAAGAGTGATTTTATCCCTGGATGGGGGATAAAACTCAGTTTCAGGGAGAAGAAAAGCATGATTTTGCTGACAAAGAAAATAATTAAGTCATCTTATTTCTGCACTTTTAGTTTTCAGAATAGAGAACTTAACTATACTTTTTAGTATGCACATATCTTTCTCTTGTGTTAAAAAAGAAAAGCAAATTTAAGAGGTATGTAGTCAACAAGATAAGAAAGCCATCCTATATAATAAATAGGCAATATGCAAATTAACCCTCACGGCCTCACAAGATGGCTGCCTAGGCCAGCAGGGGGGTTAGTGAGGGATGACCAAATGACTGAACAGCAGGCTGCGTGGGGCGACCAAGCCAGCAGGGGGGGCAGTTGGGGGTGACTAGGCTGGCAGCGGGGGGCAGTTAGGGGTGATTAGGCCAGCACACAGAGGTAGTGAGGGGAGACTAGGCAGGCAGGCAGGTGAGCGATTAGGAGCCAGCAGTCCAGGATTGTGAGAGGGATCCAACTGCCAGTTTAGGCCCAATTCCCGGCAGTTGGACATCCCCCGAGGGGTCCCGGATTGAAGAGAGTGCAGGATGAGCTGAGTGGACCCCCCACCCCCGTGCATGAATTTCGTGCACCAGGCCTCTAGTAGACAATACAAGAAATAATAAAAGGCAGAGAAATACCTAGGTTATCATGGTAAAATAATTCCTGGGATGTGACCTATTGTAATTGATAATAAGGTATGCTTTTTTCTGGAGACATAAAGGGGATTAGGACTTTCTGGTGGTGGGCCACTAAGGTGGGTGAAGCTGAGTTCAGTGCTGTCCTGCAAACAGGAAATTTCCTCTCTTCCCTTGGATTGAAATGTGGTACCGATGTGAGGATTTTTAAGGTGTTACCAATATAAATAATAAACAACAGATAAAAACTATGCTGGATTTAACAGCCTCCTGAGTCTTCTCAGGAAACTCCTTGGGGTCTTTTGCAAACATATTTCAACCCACTTATCTGTGGATTCATCCTCCTTGCATTCCATGGCTTTCACTTACCCCATTTTTTTTTTGGCCTAAAGTCTATCATTCCCTCCAGACTTTATTCATGTAGATAGAGAATCTGTAACATTATGAGCATTTTCTGAAATCTGTAGAATAAAACTCATGAAAGGAACAATATTATCAAACACTGTACTGTTGTGTTTCCGTTAAATACAAATACCATTGTCTGCCTTCAGCATCTGCTCTCAAAGATATTTCACTGATAAACTGGAGAGACAGTTATTTGACTTTTTTAGGTGACTGCTTTCTTATAAACTGGTAAAACTTCAGAGACTGATTGCTGCATGGACACATAAGTTCGTACTTATTGAGTTTTGCCTGGGGCACATCAGTTATTAGAAGAGCTTGATTGCATCTGTTAATTTCAGCTGGTCTGGAATGACCTCGTGCTGACCTCCAGATCTGCCTGACTCATGATGGTGACCCAAGGCTAGAGCATATACCAACTAGAAGTAAATGATATTCTGTCACCATGAATCTGTGAGTTATTTTGGTGGCAGGATGCGTTCCTGTGTCAGCACTGTTTGGTAACAACAATAGGAATTGTGCCTGGTGTTGGTACAGTTACTGCTAAGGCTGGTCAGGTAGCTGTGTAACCATCTTCCTACAAGTGACCTCCACCGAGACAGATGTTTGGGTTTGCTGATAATGAGGTGTTTCAAGACTGACAGACAGAAAATGTCCTGGGTAACCAGATAGTGGGTGGAGGTGTCCACAGGCAACATTCCTGACTATTTCCAAGGCCCACACTTTTCTTGCTGTGGCTGTTTTGTTTTCTTTGCCTGCAATAAAGCTCTTCTATAAGTAAAAACTGAGTAATGTAACACTTAAAGAAATCACTGCATAATTAGTGCAGAGTAAAAAGTCCAGTAAACAGCAAAAACAAACAAAAAACAAACAAAAAAATAAAGTACACCAAAAACAAAACAAAACAAAAACAACAACAAAAACACAGCAGAGTATTAAAATGAACCAACATTGTGTAGACAGGCTTAAGGACACTTCAAAGCATATGAATATTTACTAGGTGTACACATCAAGGTACATACAATTAATGGCTATAAGGAAAAGAAGTGTTATATGAAGCATTATGCTAGATTCTTGGATTTGAGGACCTAGGTCTTTCCATAGTTTGGGGAAGTTCTCATCCATTATTTGTTTTAATAGACTTTTCATTCCATGGTCCTTCTCTTCCTCCTCCATAATGCCTATAATTCTAATATTGCTTTTTCTGATGGAGTCAGATAGATCTTGTAGAGCTCTTTCATTTTTCTTTATTCTCTGGTCTCTCTCGTCTTCCTTCTGCATCATTTCTTGATTCCTATTTTCGACATCACTAGTTCTTTTCTCTAACTGGTTGGCTCTGTTTTCTATACTCAGTAGCTCATACTTAATCTTAATTTCATAATTCATTTCCAGGATTAAAGAGCTCATTTGTTCATTATAGAGTTACTAGAGTATAACTCCTTCAGGATGAACATTTCCAAGTTCAACCCTCACCAAGGCAATCAGTAAAAGCAAAATCATCAACTTTGAATGAATTGATTAGACAAAAACCACCTGACTTATTCTGTCCTCCTGTAAATGTGGTCCTACTGTTGCCTGAATTAAGCCCCATTTTTATATGTTAAAGCCCTCAGCTCCCAGTGCTGGTATTTAAAGAGGGGGCTTTGGAGAGCTAATGTGTTCAATCTCATCCTGCCAGTGGACTTCAGGAGTGGACAGGGAAGTAGTATGTGGTCATACTGGTGAGAGATATTTATGAAAACTATCTTCTCATGCATACTTATTAATACCTAATGATTTGAATTTCACCTTTACAATTATGCTTTTTGTGTGTGTGGTAGAATTTATTTACCCCATACAGGCAATTTTCCTGCCACCCATTTGTAAACTTATTTTAAATGACATGGTATTAATCAATTTATTTTCCCTTCAATATTCTTATAGTTTCCCTTCTTCATTGGTGTTATATGGCAAGAACCAGCTACTCATTTATCAGGATAGTATCTGCTTGATACTGTTGCTGCTCAACTAGAGTTGACCCTAGAGTTCCTACGGGCCAGAACTGGAATAACTTGAGTAAAAATTAAATAGGCAAAGAGTTGGATTCTAACCCCATAAAAAAATAAACATTTGTGAGTCCACACTGAAATAAATAACTAACTAAATAACTCAATAGGAAAGAATTAACAAGTCTTTAGAAACATTTAAATTAATCAATGTGCTGATAAGAGCATGTGCCTCTCTACTGTCATTTCCCACAATGCAGTGCCTCAATCTAATTTTGAGGAAAACATTAGACAAACCAAAATTGAAGACAGTTATCTACACTAATAAAAAGAAACATGGTAATTAGTGAGGCCTCAGAGCTAAAGCTGGCCCAGAATAGAAAAAAAGAAAAAGAAAAAAAGGAGCGGTTGGGAGCTTCAGGAACCACCAGCCGGAAAACAGCCCTCAGCCCCTGGCCAGGCACCCCAGTGGGGTCCCCCACCCTGATCCAGGACACCCTGCAGGGCAAACCAGCCGGCTCCCACCTGTGCACCAGGCCTCTATTCTATATAGTAAAAGGGTAATATGCCTCCCAGCACCAGGATCAGCGGGACAGGGGGCAGCGCCCAAACCCCCTGATTGCCCTGCGGCTCTGTGTGTGACAGGGGGCGGTGCCCCAACCCCC
>NW_005370042.1:878331-880403 GCF_000412655.1 Myotis brandtii | reverse complement strand
TTTTGTGCACCGGGCCTCTAGTCCTATATAATAAAAGCCTAATATGCAAATCGACCAAACGGCAGAATGACCAGTCACTATGACGTGCACTGACCACCAGGGGGCAGACACTCAATGCAAGAGCTTCCCCCAGCCCACAGTCCCAGCCAAGGTGGGTGCGAGCAGGGACCCTGATCGCCCTGCCATTCGCCTCACAGAGAGAGGCGACAGGTGGCAGTGGCAGGGGCAGGGCCGGCAAGTGGGTGGCACCAGGCCGGCCAAGGCGGGTGCCAACAGGGGCCCCCCCTGCCCCCCGCTGGTTGCCCCACAGATCAGCTCTGATTGCTGGCCAGGCCTAGGGACCCTACCCGTGCACGAATCCCGTGCACAGGGCCTCTAGTAAAAAAATAACTGTCCAGCACCCTTCAAAATTCTGAAGGTCAAGAAAGATGGACTAAAGAAGTGTTGGTGGTTAGAGGAGATAAGGACACTTGACACTAAGAACAATGTTGAACCCTGGGTTCGAACCTGGCACAGAAAAAAAAATTAATGAGGGAAAAAAAAACACCCTGACATTTGATTAAGTCTGTGCTTTATTAAATAGCATTGCACCAATGATAACTCCTTACATTTTATAACAGTTTTATTGTTATAAAATATGTTAGTCTTAGCAGAAGCTAGGAGAAAAGCTTATAGAAGCCCTCTGTACCATTTCTGTACCTTTTAGATAAATTCAAAATGATCTCAAACATAAGGAGTAATAGTTAAAATACAGCAATAACTAACAAAAAGAAATAATGGTTTACAGCAATAGTGCATCAATGATAACCTCACCCCCAAAAAGCCTTAACCAAGTATAAAGTTTTCTTCAAAATTGTTCTTCATTAAGTCCAAATTTTTCTAACAAAATTGGAAAGTTTTTAAAAGGAAATAATCTGAACCTTTTGGGAATCTATTAAAATGAAGAGATTTATTAGCATTGCTAATTGGACTGTTACAAAATAACTGACTAGAATATTGCAGATCATTAGTATGGAAGGTGGCAAAGAGGCTCAAGGACTTCCAAGCACAATAGATACGCAGGAGACTCTTGGTGCCAGTTGAAATTACTTTAGCATGGGATGCAGAACAGATTAGAGTAATTCCTTCAGGAGGATGGTTGGCAGATGAACTCATAGTGCATGTGTGTTAGACAGGAGAGATTCTGTTAATAGACCAAGAGTTCCAACAGCCAGCACGCTCAGGAGACATAGTGGTCCATCATATCAATGATCAGTGGCCTTAAAGACTATAAATAGACTGTCTTTTGTGTCAAGAACCTGCAAGCTAAAGAGCGTGCCCGAACCATAACTTGCAATGGTACAGTCCCTAGATATGACTGTACGTGATTGACCATGACTTCTAAGAAGGAACCGTCACCATCCCCCATATCAGTAATAGGCAGTGTTGATACTCAGAGGGTTGCCCAGCAAAATCCTCCACATACACCGACCCAAGAAAATGCACCTTTTGTCCTTCATTTGTCCAGGTTGATTTCAAGAAATGTCAACTACTGTGTCTTGAAAGTCTATCAGTAATGTCTGCATTAAAGAAGAAAACAATGAATTTTAAAACACTCACCCAGTAATCCCACTTCTAGGACTATATCTCAAGAAACCAGAAACACCAATCAGAAAGGATATATGCATCCCTATGTCCATAGCAGCACAATTTACAATAGCTAAGATTTGGAAACAGCCTAAGTGCCCATCAGCAGATGAGTGGATTAAAAAACTGTGGTACATTTACACAATGGAATACTATGCAGCAGTGAAAAAGAAGGAACTTTTACCCTTTGCAACAGCATGGATGGAACTGGAGAGCATTATGCTAAGCGAAATAAGCCAGTCAGAGAAGGATAAATATCACATGATCTCACTCATATGTGGGATATAATGATCAACATAACTTGATGAGCAAGAATAGATCCAGAGACAAATGGCAGCAGCGGGTGGTTAGAGAGCAACCAAAGGACGTGTATGCATGCATATTAGTATAACCAATGGGCATGGACACTGGGGCGGTGGGGGCTTGCCTGGGGTGGGAATGGCTGG
>NW_005370042.1:877343-877679 GCF_000412655.1 Myotis brandtii | reverse complement strand
GGGAAGGGCTGGGGGTGGGAGGGTCAATCGGGAAAAAGGAGACATATGTAAAACTTTAGACAATAAAAAATAAAATAAAATAAATTAAAAAAAATAAAAAAAAATTTAAAACACTCTAGCAGAATAACAACAGACTATGCTAAGGAGATCTTTCTTGCTTACTTGGATTATCCCCACAGTATTTCATCATCCTGACCTTGGGAAGTTTACAGAGTAGTTCTTCCGTGTCCTGTCCACATTATGAGCACACCAGCCTTGTATTTTCATATTTAGTAAGAAAAATGAGAGGAGAGACCAAGATGGCGGCATAGGTAAACACCGGAGACTGCTGCCGCA
>NW_005370042.1:842128-875601 GCF_000412655.1 Myotis brandtii | reverse complement strand
AAAAAAAAAAAAAAGAAAAATGAAAGAACAATGGTCATAATATTGAACAAGACCAAACATTAAATTTTGTATCAATTATTTGCTTATGGTTTTCTTTAATACCTAGCAAAATAGCCTCATTCTTTTCATCAACAATAAAGATTTAATAAAAAAAAAAAAAAGAAAAATGAAAGAACAATGGTAGACATATTGAACAAGACCAAACATTAAATTTTGTATCAATTATTTGCTTATGGTTTTCTTTAATACCTAGCAAAATAGCCTCAATCTTCTTTTCATTTACATAACAAATATAGGTTTTCTCATGGGTACATTAAAATTATTTCCAAATTCAACTTCTTCTGTTACACTCTTTGTTTACTTTTTCTTTAAGTTAATAGGAAAGAGTTAACAGGATGCAAGTTTTGGTACTAAAAAAGTAGTTCATGCTATTGTTTTGAACTCCAAATATTTTATACACACACACACACTCACACACATACATTCACTCTCACACACACATACACTCTCTCTCTCTCTCTCTCACACACACACACACACACACACACACACACACACTCATTATGGTGAATAGTCATGAAAACAAAGGACTGATCTTTTCAGGAACACTGAAATGTGTTGTCAACGTGATCCTAAGAATGAGACATAATGAGGTACTTGGATCTTGACAATATATTTAAAAGAAATACTCTCATTTATTTCTAATGACCTCTTTAACTTTAATTAGCCAAATGTAACTATAACTTATTGATACCATACAAATGTGAATTGCTGACACCCTATTAAAACATGTTAAAAAGAATGGAAAAATAGAAGAGGCAATAATTTAAAAATTAGATATAGAACAAAGTAGTTTGGATGTATGAACATAATTACAAAGTAAAAATGAGGGAAATAATGATTTATTTTTAATGTAACATTGTATTCAATAATTAATTTTATGAAAGAAAAAAATGCTTTCATCCACTTACCCTTCTAAATGATTAAATGTAACACATCATGTCACAAGCCTGCTTTTAGTAATATGGTAAAAGCATTTTGACCACTATACCCTGATAAATAATTTAATGACACTTACCTAAAAAGCTGTGCTGTGCATGCTGAATTAGACGTTAATACTTCAAGACATTTGTGGAGTCAATAGTATAAAGACTGCTTCATCTATTCTGAATACTACTTTGGAAAACAAACATTTGTCAACAGGACAAATATAAATGTCTTTTAAGTCACTGGAAAATACAAAGGAGAATTGAAACATAAGAATTATACCATACAGTACACTGACTTTAATGATATAAATACCTTTATTTAAACTCGGTATAATGCAAGGAACACTAGATTCAGAATCAAAAGATCTGAGTTCGAATGCTGACCCTAATAATTACTAACTCTTTTAATATCTATGTTCTCTTCTAGGGGAGAATTACATGGTGTTTATGAGCACACATCCAGGACACAGGACTTAACTAATGCACAGTAGTGTTCTTGGATTTTTATTTACAGAAAGTATAACTTAGACTCTGACGTGTCCAGGTCTGTCCATTTCCAGTTCTGCAAGATGTACAGAACCAGTGTCCATCCCCATAGTCATGCTGCAGAGCAGTCCCAGCAACACCAACACTCCATTGTTTTGTCCCTTTGTAATCAGCCCCTGGCCACACTTCCAGCCCCTGCTAATCAGTTCCCATTTAATTGTGTGCCTTTTCCAGGTGACATATAGACGGGATCAAGCAATATGTAGAATTTTGCCCAGCTGGTATGCCTGAGTGGTTGAGCATCAACCCATGAACCAGGAGGTCACAGCTCAATTCCCAGTTAGGGTATACCTAGGTTGCAGGCTCCATTCCCAGTAGGAGGAATGAAGGGGGAAGCCTACTGATAGTTCTCTCTCATCATTTATGTTTCTATCTCTCCCTCTCCTTTCCTCTCTTTGAAATCAATAAAAACACACATGTATATTTTTAAAAGAAACAATATGTAGAATTTTGATTCTGTCTTCTCCCACTTAGCAAAATGCATTCTAGACCCAGCCACGTTTTTTTCATGAATCAATAACTTGTTCGTTTTTATTACTGCGTGGTATTCCACATCTCCATCGCATGGAGATACCAGAGTATCTATCCATTCACCAGTTGAAGAACATTGGGCTGTGTTCAGTTTTGGGTGATTAAATAAGCAAAGATGCCATCAACGATAACATACAGGCTTTGTGTGAATCTAAATTTTTAATTATTTGGGTAAATATGTAGGATAGTTCATGGTGTGATAGTTCATGTTTAATTTATAAGAAACTGCTAAACTTTTCTTCAAAATGTCTCCACCAGTTCGCATTCCCGAGAGCAGTGGATGAGGGTGCCCTGTATTCTCTCCAGCACGTGGTCTCATCAGGTATTTTTGTGAGGTTTGAAATGCAGGAGGAATAGCATTTAATAGGTGTGCAGTGCTAGCTCACTGTTTTCTTCAGTCTGTTCTTCATTTCTATCTAGTACTAATTCATACCTCAGATCCACTCTCCCTTAACTCCTGCTTAATAGCCCACTCCCTGTGCCCCAGCCAGTCCTAGGAGGAGACAGACTGGAAAGGCTCACATGTAGGATGATTCTATGATCTGTGTGCAGTAGAAGAGAAGTCTCATGTCTGTGCTGCACAGTGGCTGTAGTTGCTCATTAAATATTTGCCTTGTTGGAAATCCTTCCTTCCTGTCTTGAAGGATTTCTCACAGACCAAGCTACTTCACATCATTGCGTTCATCTTCTAACAGCTGGCTGTTTCTCTTTCTCTTCTACCTGTGTTACCTTCTTCATCGCTTTCCATTGAGGTTCTTTATAAACTCCATGTTATCGCTAACACAGGTCCACAATCCATTACTTACTCCACGTGTATAACCATTCTTTTTTTAAAATATATTTTATTGATTTTTTACAGAGAGGAAAGGAGAGAGATAGAGAGTTAGAAACATCGATGAGAGAGAAACATCGATCAGCTGCCTCCTGCACACTCCCTACTGGAGATGTGCCCGCAACCAAGGTACATGCCCTTGACTGGTATCGAACCCGGGACCTTTCAGGCCGCAGGCCGACGCTCTATCCACTGAGCCAAACCGGTTACGGCAGTGTGTAACCATTCTTGTTCCTCACTTTAAAAATCCACCCTTTTACTGTCCCAAATTCTTAACAGCCACATGAAGTTTATAGGAAGAAACTATGACTTGACTACATGGCTTTAATATCATTGCAATATGTTGGTTTATCATTGACACTTTTCTGTGTTACTTTTAGAATTTGGGTTTAGAGGTCAAATGGAGGTAGATGCCCCAGTGAAAGTCATCCTCATAATTCTGCAATTGCAGAATTTTCTGTCCTGCTGGCCTTTAAACTAATAATAATTAGCTCTTGTGAAGATGGGGGGAAAATTCTACTACTCCTGTTATTTGTAGTCTTTTCAACAAGTTGAACACATAATGTTTTTGAGATTTGACCAGTGTCTCCTTGCCAGTGTGACTGAGTTCAGGTGAATGTTTGCACATTGAATTCTCTCACAACCCCATGTGTCCACCATGGACTGTTGTGTTGGTTGCATTCAATTGAATTACCCGTCTGTGAATTAGAAAATTAGGTGGAGAGTTAAAGAAAGCCTTGCCTGCTCAAATTTGAAATGCATATTAATAACAAATAGATATTGATTCCAATGTCATACATTATGCTATGTGCTTTTCCATGTAACACTTCATTAGGGCAAACAGTTGAGCTGTCTACCCCCTATCATTTCATCATGACTTTTAGATTAATTTTTTCTTCATCTCTAAGACCATTAATTAAAGACAAATAAGAACAAATATGCCAGCCTGTATGGTGTTGGATTTTATCAGAGTTTGTGTCACCAATAAACCACATGTGTGGAAATAAACAATTGCATTTTCAGGAAAAATATGAAGGTGGTTATGCTAAAAGATGCAATTTCCAAGTAATTGTCACGTTACTCATAGTGTGAAAACAGTTGCAGTAACTATGCTCTTATTCTTTTCCAACATGACATTATATGCTCACTCTTCTTAGCTTTTCTTATTTATTCTCTTGAATCAAAGAGATTGTGTGAATGGAACATAATACAGCAATTTGTTTTCATTAAATTCAAGTTAGAGAGTGGCTTATGGAGCCTAGCAACAAGAAATAAAGACAAAATTAATAAGAAGCATTTCTGTCACTGAATTTTGCGAGCCAAGTGTTCATTGCAGTTCACTCTGGAGAAAACCAATAATATATTTAATTCTTTACAATCAGATATTTGGTGCTTAAAGTAAACTTGAAAGGCATGCTATAGGAAAAGGAAAACATCAAAGACAATATGTGTTGTTGAACTAATATTTTAAATAATAGTGAATATCTCAATGTGTAGCAGCAATTCCCCAGCATGCCTGAGAGCAGCATCTGTAGTGTAAGCAAGGCGGTGACTGGCATTTCAGTGTCCACACTGTGTTCTCAGTAGCCAGGCAGCCATTTACTTTCCTGTACTACTCAGGTCAAAGAATTTGGCAAAATAAAAGCAAATCATGATTTTGATTCTGATACTCAAAGCATTTAACTATTTTTCAAGTGTTATTTGGTCTCCCTGCTTCTAACCTTTACTTTTAAAAAAATATTTTTATTGATTTCAGAGAGGAAGGGAGAGGGATAGAGAGAGAGAAAGATCAATGATGAAAGAGAATCATCAATCAGCTACCTCTTGCACGCCCCACACTGGGGATGGAACCCACAACCCGGGCATGTGCCCTGACTGGGAATCAAACCCTGATCTCCTGGTTTATGGGTCCACGCTCAACCACCGAGCCACGCCGGCTGGGCTGGGCAGTGCTTCTAATCTTGACCTACTCTAGTTTGTTATCCAAAGAGTCCCAGAGTGTTTCTTGGAAACTAAATTGGGTCATATGACTCAGCTTACAGAGACCTCTGGGGCCTCCATTCACCCGCAAAAAACAACAACAATAAAACAAAAAAACAAACAAACAAAAAACAACAACAACAACAACAAAAAACCCTCCAAACTTGGTCTCAACCTTACCTCAGGCCTCAAACAGCCAGACCCGACCCTCACTCACCTCCCTCACCTCTAGTCTAATGATTTTTCACTTGGTTCACTTCACTTAATTACCATTCCTGCTGCTACTCACACATACATGCCACTGAACTATGTCTTTCTGCTTGATTTCACTCTTGTTGGAAATTTCTTCTGTCCTATCTTGGCATATTTGTTTCCCACCAAGTGGGTAAAATTCTTTATATCCTGAAAGAATATAAACTATGTGTGATGTCATGGTTTATTTTATTGACAGTACTATTATGATATAGAAATACATTAGTATACTTATTTTCTTTTCTCCTTCTCTTGAACATAGCTCTAGATCGTGAATGAATCAGATGATAAGTATTTTGGGAAACTGAGCTGGAGTTTCTCTTGGTGTGGTACTTACAGAAGCTGACCAGTCAGAAATATAAGTGCACTTGGCTGTATAAAAATTACATTACTCAATTAAATGCCTTTGCCCAGTCACATAGCTATGAAGGATGGAGAGAAAAAAGAGTAATTGAACTGGTTAAAACAATATCCAAAGACCTTGAAAGGGATTGGAAGTGATGTGTGGCCACCATTAATGTCTCTGCAGAGTGAGTATCTACTCGTTCTTAGATATTTAAAGTCTAGCAATCATCAGAATACTTTCTGATTCTGTTGTATAAGAAATTGCATAAAAGGTTGCAAGGCAAATTATGAAAATATATTTGAAAATTATGTGATGAGGATATATCGATTTAGGTCAAAGTATAGAGGAGGGCATTTAGAGCCTGTGATACTTTTTCCAGCTCTAGGAGTTGGAGGTGGGTGTCCATAAGGAGAGGAAGGCGGCTGTCTAATTATCTTATAAATATACGGATAACTTATTGGTAAATATACTGACAAGTAGACTAATGATATTTGCTAGAGTTATTTTTAAAATATGTTTTATTATTGATTTTACAGAGAAAGAGGAAGGGAGAGGGAGGGAGAGAGAGAGAAACATCAATGAGAAAGAAACATTGACAGCTGTCTCCTGCATGTCCCTTACTGGGGCTTGAGCCTGCACCCTGGCAAGTGCCCTGACCTGGAATTGAAATCCCAAACCTCTTGTCGCATGGGAGGACATTCAACCAACTGAGCAACACCAGCCAGGGCAGAAGGTAAGTTCTTATTTGAGGAATATTCTTAGCAAGAAGTTCCTGGTTTAAGATTCCTTATGGTTCACGAATGGAAGTTCCGTGGATTTACAGGGCATGTATGGCAGGAAAATGTCTAGCATCTTGGTGATCACTTGGGGTAGAAAATGAAGATGCGTCTTCACTCTCACACTCCCCGCCTTGTGAGGCAACCGGGAAGCCTCCATTAGCGAACCCACCAGCTACTCCAGGTCACCATGAATGTGTTCTGATGAATGATGTGAGGACCCAGGGATGCACACAGCATTTCCCAGACTTCTCTTCCCGTGCTTGGCTTTCTTGATTGCTCATGCCTTTGAACTTATTAGTAAAGCTTGAGACAGGGTAAGATCTCTGTGAGTCTGATTTGATCATTCAATCACTGGTGTTAGAGCAAACTTATATATATTTTAAACAGGTTATAATTAGCTTGCACTGGTTTGGGTAGACCCTGATCACAGTGTCTCTTTAAGCCTTTATGGCCACTCTTAACCTATTTTGGGGACATTTCAAGTTTATGTTGTCAGGCGTATTTTATATGTTACTAAGTTAGCATGCAGTTACAAATGAAGTAACTAAAACACATTGAATTTCACTTACATACTTAAGCTTTTAAATATATATTGTTAAAAATTTATTTGAGGTAGGAATTTTCAGTACCATTATTAGTATGGATTAAATTAAGTTCGGTTAACTCATTAACTTACTCAAACCAGATAAAAGAGCTCCAAGTGTAAATTAGTCACACTCTATTTCAAAATCTATGCTGAAAAAGCAAGTGTACATAGAGGACTCATTCCAGGGGCAAATAAATAAAGGTGAAGTTGTTTTATTCTCAGATCAACGTTCAGAGCTGTTACAGACTTATCAAATTGGAAACTTATATAATTACATTTTAATGGTCTGAGTAGCTAAAAACTGGCAGAAGAAACCCAGTAAATTCAAACCATTTAATTTCTTACTGCTATCAAATATCAATTGAGAGAGTGATTTTAAAACTGTTAGTGATGATTGCTTTTACCTCTGTAAAGAAGTCTGCAAGGACCTTCAGTTACATCTGGATATGCACAGCCCTCATCCCATTGAAGTCTATATCCCAGTCATGAAGGGAGGGAGGAGGAGTCAAGTATGATTAGAAACCTTAAGTTTTGGCTAAATTAATAAACAATTAAGACATTTGGAATAACATATTTTTGAAGAGCTAAATTCAGAAATCGGAAATATTTTATATATTAGTTACAGTAAGTCTCATATAGTCCTTCACAAATATCCAAATAAAACTAAGAATAGATCAATAATCTGTATACATTTAGAAAGAATAAGACTCTTTTTAAAAAATCAGAATGTTTTCTTCATCTCAGTATAAAATTAAGTTTTGATTAACATACAATGTTTTTTTAATCAGCATACACTGTTCTGTTATAGCTGAAAAATAATTAAAACATTTACCAGGAAACTAAATGGAAGCAAATAGCAAAACACTCTATTAAAATTAGAAGGGTAAAAAAGTTCATGTTTTGTTTCTTGCAGGACATATTAGCAACAATAATAACATAAAAAATGGTTTCTCATCATAGGGAAGGTCTCAGCCAGAATAACCCCATTGTAAAAAAAAATATTTATTTTTGCTAAAATTATACAGCTAAACTCTTAATCCTTCATTCCCTCTGCGTAGATTTAGACTCTGGACTGTTCTGCTTCTCTTGAGGATTCATATCCTGTGAGTACTCCTTTGTACTGAATTCTGTAAAAACTCTTAATGCTGGGCTTATACGATGGTGCTTATCTATGCGGAAACATAAGTAACATGATTATGGCCTAGAGAGAGGATAAATGGAGTTAAGTCTTCCTGAAAACCACTTCAATATCACATGAAATAAATAGTTGCTGACATCCCTCCTCAACGGACTTAGATTTTGAGAGTAAGTTATCAACTTACAAAATATCTACATTTAATATTTCAGAGCATGACATAGCTAAGAAGAATAAAAGCTGAATGGATACATAGTTTCAAAGTTTACTTGTTTGGTTGTTTAAATTTGTTTTAATTGGATACATTGAAATGGCAAAACTGGAAGGGAACTATATAATGTTAATTTGCAGGATATAAAATAATTTACTGTTAAAACTTCAATTCATTCAAAAGTAAGTTGGGGCCATTTGGGAGGGTGGAAAGGAAAACTGGGCTTTCACATTCACAAATAGTATTCTTCGCAGCATGAAAAATGCTCAGTACACAGGGGATGTCTTAGATTTTAATTTTTTTTTAAATGCAGAATTACAGGGAACTTTCAACCATACCACAATGCTAACTTTGTCATTAAAACTTTTACCTCTTATAAGAACTGGAAGCAAAATGTTTCTTAAAAGCTCCTAGATTTCATATGTAATCAGGGGTAGTTACAACATTGTTTTATCGAAGTTTTTTTTATATTTTAAAAATAGATGGCTTTAGATCATTAATTATAGTCTGTTGCGAATCTTATGCATAAGGGATCATTATTGGTACAAGCCAAATATAATCTAACAAAGTCAAAAAGTGGGCACTTTTATTCCAGAAAACCTTCTGTCCCCAAAGTGCAGGCCAGTCTACCCAGAACAGAAGTAGATATTTGGAGCTCAGCTTTCAACTTGCCTCAAGCACTTTCCATACATTATGTCTTCTGTTCCAGGATTTGGCCCTTGGTGGACAGATATTGCCTAAAGCAAGTGTTGAGTTCTAGAGCTGTTATTATTTCTGATTCTGTCTATTCTCAAATATATATATATATACACATACATACATACACAGACACACACACACACACACACACACACACACACACACACACCACTAGTGGCCCGGTGCACAAAATTTGTGCACGGGGGTGGGTGAGGGGGTGTTCTTCAGCCCAGCCTGCACCGTCTCCAATCTGGGGCCCCTTGAAAGATGTCCTACTGGCGGTTTACAGGGATCGGGCCTAAACCGGGAGTCAGACATCCCTCTCACAATCCGGGACTGCTGGCTCCTAACAGCTCACCTGCCTGCCTACCTGCCTGATTGCCCCTAACCACTCTGCCTGCCAGCCTGCTTGCCCTCCACTGCCCCCGGCCTCCAGCCTGCTTGCCCCCAAATGCCCCCCCCGTCAGCCTGATCACCCCCAACTGCCTCCCCCTGCTGGCCTCCTCCTCGCCCCCATCTTCCCTCCCCACTGGCCTGCTAGCACCAGAAGGTCTCCCACTCTAATTAGCATATTACCCTTTTATTAGTATAGACAGAGGCCTGGTGCACAGGTGGGGGCCAGCTTGTTTGCCCTGAAGGGTGTCCCGGATCAGGGTGGGGGTTCCCTTGGGGCATGGGGTGGCCTGGGCAAGGGGCCTGTGGAGGTTTGCAGGCAGGCCACGCCCCCTTCAGGATGGGGGGTCCTTAAAGGGGGGGTCGTGGTCAGCCTGGGTGACGGGCTGAGGGCTGTTTTCAAGCTGGCCACACTCCCTTCAGGATGGGGGCTTCCGCTGGGGTGCCTGGCCAGCCTGGGTGAGGGGCTGATGGCTGTTTGCTGGCTGGCCATGGCCCCAGACAATCCAGGCTCCCAGACCCTCGTTGAGCAGAGGCCACAGCAGCTGGAAGCAGGTGTCTGTGATTTATTTAGCTTCTACAATTGAAACTTTGTAGCCTTGAGTGGAGCCCACAGCCAGCCAGGGCAGGCAGGAAGCTTGGCTTCCTCCATTGCCAAGGGCAACCCAAGCCTCCTGTTTGCTCCAGCTCTGTGGCCGCCGCCATCTTGGTTGGGTTTATTTGCATACTCTCTCCTGATTGGCTTGTGGGCATGGCTTGTGGGTGTAGTGGAGGGACAGTCAATTTGCATGTTTCTCTTTTATTAGATAAGATTAGATAAGATTGCAAATACTTTATCAGTTATTTTTCTGGAATTACTGGCAATTGTAAATCTACAATGAGAGTTGCATCTTTAGTTTCTCTGTTCATTATAGCTCGTGTCCCTTAAGAAAAATAACATAAATGCATATACTGATTGAATTAAAAAAAATGCCTATTTAGCTATTTCTCTGCACATATGTGAAATTCTATTATATCATTAAGTCAGATAAAGGGTAGCATGAACTTGAGTTTCAGATTTTGGGTTCGGGAGTAAGCCATGAAATATAGCAAACTTCTGAAGAGATCTGATTTGGCAGTTGCAAGAATATAGAATTTTAACAAAGATTAAGTGAAATGGTATTTTCCCCAGATTAAGTGAATATATCTTGTGGTTATTACCCTGAAACATCATAGCAGAAGGGTGGTGGTTAATGATGCAGGATTTGAGCATATGTATATTTCCAAGGCAAATGTCATTAAAGTGCCTAGAAACTCAGCATCCATAGGTCTTGGGCCCCTGGACCAGGCTGTAGCTTCTAAAAAAGAAAAGGAGATAATCCAGGCCTTAGATGTCTGAAACTGAACACATCAAAAGTTAGGGAGTTGTTTACCTTTCAGTAAATCAATTTCTTAACATTTGATTTTAAGTATTTTATTAAAATTTGAGATATTTCTCAAATTTTTAGAGGTTTCTCAATAGTTTAAAATATGAATTTTTAACAGAATTAATAAATTCACATGTCCCGGTAGCCACCCTGAGCCCCTGTTCTGGAGAATATGTGAATTGTATGTTTATCCCTGTGCTAGCTGAGATGTAGTTTCCCCCCATTGTGTTCACTGTAACGCATAGTTAGCAATGTTTAATGTCTACAGTGTTGTGTAACTATGCCTGTGCTGAAGACAGCAACAGTTGTAAACATAGAAAGGAAAGAAATTTTCCAAAAAAAAAGAATTGGATGTGAATTGGATGTGATTTTAAATTTACAGAATTCAGCTCAATGTAGTTTTGTTCATCTTTTCATTACTGAACCGAGTGTCATGGTTAGAGGGTTCAGAAATAGGATTGTTATGGCCAGTGCCATTGGCTGAAGTGTGTTCCACCCGAATCCCACAGAGTGGCTCTCCCCTGAGAGGCAGAGTAGCCTTAGTTGCCATGGAAACATGGGTAGAAGTGATGGGCAGGTGAATTTTACAGATAAGTGTCATACTTGATAAGCATAAAATTGGCAAAGGGAAGTAATATTTGAAGGGCTATTTCTACCTTTCTAGAGGCCAACTGAGGACCTTAATCTCGTCCTCTACTCTTCTCACTCTGTTGAATTCATTTAATCTATCTTTTTAGTTTCAAATGAACACTAATCCTTCCCCTACAATTCTGTGCTCCAACCACGTACCTCTTCCTGGTCTCTGGATAGATTCATGTGTCTACTAATATTTTCCACATGACATGTTCTACAGGTACCTCAAACCCAAAGCGTTTGAAACAAAACTCATTGTCCACTTCTACCCTGACCCCCATCCTGGGACTCCACCTCCAGCCACTTCCATGGGCGTGGGATCGCTGAAGTGTTTACTGCCAGCTGCATCATGCCTCAGTTTCTCCTGCACTGACATAGTCAATCCTTTTCTCTAACACAGCTCACCTCTGATCCACTGCTCATAGAACACCTCTTCTCAAACACAGAGGAGTAAATATTCCTTGATGTTTTGGAACAAAGTACAAAGTTCTAAGAATCTTTTAGGTCCTGGTCCCCTGGACTCACCCTGACTCTTCCCAATGCTGCGTTCTCCCCACATCCATCTCTGGATTCCCATCACAACAGCCTTTCATGCATTTTTCTCTTCTCTCAAACTCACTCTTGCTTTTTTGACCAAGGACCCTTTCTCCAAATTTGTCACAGAATCATCCCTATTTTCTCCTTCTCAGTATAACTCTGAGCGTCATTTCTCCCGAGTGACTGTCTTCACCTTCGAGCTCAGTGTTATTCCAAATCTGGGACATCAGGTAATTATAAATGAATGAAATAAGAGCGAGGCACTTACATACATTTATCAGAAAACAAGATTACACACATCTAACCTGTCTTCGTGGCCATTACCTTTGCAGGCAAGGTTTCCTTAATTTTATTTGAAGTCAAATTTTTAAGCAACATTTAAATGAGACTAAAACTTACTCATTAGAAATTTGGGTGTTTTTCACCGTCCCCCATGCTTGGATAAATCGGCAGTTTTGGCAATAAAGTCAGTGCTCTTGTTTTTAACATAACTTTTGAGCTGTCCTTGCAAAGGGCTTATTTTGGTTTGACTGGCCCTACTGCTGTCAGGTTACTTTAGCATCAAAGCTTTGCCCTTCCTGGAATTGCACATCCCACGCGAGCCTTCTCCCTGTCTTTGGAAAATGGTGCTACATCCTAAGCATGGGTAATAATGTCGGACCGGAAGCAGGCCTCCACCCCTGTGTTAAATAGACATTGTCCACCTCAGCACCTGGATTTGCTTTTCAACACTGTTCTCATCTTCAGAAGTCATTTTGCTGCCATGGTAACTACCACCCCTCCCCTGTGGCTCCTGAACCTTTAGTACAGTTTACGTTGTGCAATTGGTCCTGAAGTCTGAGCCCACAGAGGTGGGCGGCCATACACACACCCTCCCTTGTTCCTGCCCTCGCCCCTCACACGCTGGAGATTCCACGTAAGTATACATGGAGGTTATGTCTATGCCATTGTTTTGTTTCCCAGAGGAAACTACATTTTGGTAAGTAAACCCATGAAATTAATTCAGGGCCTTACCATGCAGAGAGAGTGGTGGCCTGTTGGGTGTGTCCCGCACAGCACAGTGATTCCGAGGTGTGGGGTCTGTCTCCCCTAGTGGGCCGGACAGCAAGTGGCCTCCGTGCCCTGTTCTTGTGCTGGTTTTCCAGGTCAGGCTGCCTCATCATGTTTTATCACATCAGTAAAATGCTGATGAAAATAGATGCTGTTGGTTGTATGCATGCATATAAGCCTAACCAAAGGACACAGACACAGACAATGGGGGCGGGGGGGTGGTTTGAGGGCATGAGTGGGGGGATGGGGGACAATGGGGCAATAAGGACACATGTAATACCTTAACCAATAAAGAAAAAATAAATAAAAAAATAGATGCCGAGAATTCCTTTCTATTTGTCATTGCTTTGGTTTTGACCCAATTTAATGATGTATATGTGTACACACACACACACCTGCCCATACTCAACTGCATTTAGCGTAGTTGTTGGTCATGACTATGTCCCACCTGGCAAGCCTGTGTGACGAACATTCCCCACACGTGGTTTCACTTGGACTTACAGTAGGAATGCTGCTGCTTATGCTCACAACAGCGATGAGGTCCCGACTTCCACAGCGTTTACAGGGGGTCTAAGTTCACACCGCGAGTATGTGGTGTGGCCTGGAGTGGGAGGTCCTGCGGCTGCGGATGCCTGGCCGGGGAGAGGCAGTGCTGAGGCCGAGAGACAGAGGGGGGGACCCGGAGCAGCAGGGAAAGTCCATCCCTGTCCCCTGCCTCGCAGCCACTGCAGCTTCTGCTGATGACCTGCACTCAGCCCGCAGCGTCCTTCGCACTCCTCGCGGGTGGGCGGGCCCCTGGATGCGGTTCAGCATCCTCAGCGCCACTGAGCGCCTGTCCATCAAGCCTCACTCCAGGCCCGTTATTCCAAAACAGAAGTCGTCCTTTTTCTGCCTTGGAGCCTTCATCTCTCAAAACGCTCTTTACCATTTGCTCTGAGAAGTGCCTGGATCATGTATGTGAGTGTTCACGGGGGACAGTTACCCTGAATGTCTGCCTCCAGCAGGCCCCTGGGTAAGAAGCCAGAACTACATCCGGGCTGGCCTGCGGCTCCTGAATCCTAGTGAGTCACAAGCCGCCTGGCAATGTGCCACCGGGAGAAGGGTCAGCTGGCCTTTTGGTCAACATTATTATTTCTGTTTCTCCGTCCTCCTGGGCAGTCAGTTTACTGAAGTCATTGTTACTCTGGTTATCACGACTCTAAGAATCATGCCTCGGAATTCTTGTTATTACTAGTTACTTTGAGTTGATTGTTTTCCTGTATCTCTGAGCTGAGCAGCTGATAGATATAACACTCTCTCGGGGAAAGAATTCCCGAGGCACCTCGGGCGGTGTCCTGGTTCAGTTCCTGTCTTCTGTGTGGGGGTTCGCAGGTCTGGCTGCGTGGAATGGCTCTTCTCTGCCCGCGTGGGCATCATCACGGCCGTCCTTTCCCCTCAGCTCCCCCCGGCAGGTCTCAGGCAGAGGTTTCACCCCGGGGCAATGAACCCCACAGGGCCCACTCTACCTTCCTAATGGGCAATGGAACTGCACTTCACCCGAGAACTTGTTGATTTTGACGGAGATCCCTTTTCCCACGTAAGTAACTTGGGCATGAGAATGATCTCACCACACTTTAGGGTTCTTGTCATGTTAAAATATCAAGGTGACTTTATTTTCTATTTTTATGTTGGGTGCTGAATTATTGAATAGCCTTTATTATCTTTCCCTTTTTTGAATTAATAGAAAAATGTCCTTATTAATCTGATTTCTTTAGCAGAGGAAATGGTTTCCACACTATCAATTTTTGTTTTTACCTGGAAATTTTGTTTGCAACCAATTTTATATGGTATCCCCCAATTTCAGATTAAGTCCTCTGTGGTGAGGCCATCAAGTCTTTTGATAAAAATTGCCCTTTCTTCTTTTGCATGATGAGTACCATCCATATCTAGCATTTAATACATATGTATAAAATATGCCTTTGGTCATATTACTATAGTCAGTTTTATATACATGTCCATCTTTGCCAAAGTTGAATCTCTCAATTGGAAAAAAGAAATGACACTGTAATTTAACCTCAACTTTGTGGCTTTAATTGTTTCTTTTGTTCGTCTACCTGTTCATCCATCCATCCATCCACCCAGTTATTCATAAATGTATCAACAAATGCATTTATTAATTCATTAATGGGCAAATTTAGTCACTCAGTTTTTTTCAACATATAAGTATCAAATTCTTGCTATGTGACTCAATAATTTGTTCTTATGTTCTAACTTATGGGGTATTTTTTGCATCATTTTTCATCCAAAAATTAATCAGCATGTCTATAACTCATTTGTGGGCAACTGTAATTAAAAAGTTACAAATATGTCATAATTTAAGAAAATTAATGATATGTCATTGATTTTGTCTCTCCATTCATAAATGGCCAGTTATTTTTTTCAATATAATTTTAAAAGAGTTGGTGATGTTTAGAGAAGTAGAGTCTGGGGCTAGTTTAGCATGACATGAAATTATGACACTAGGTTCACTGGATAGAGTTCTATGTACAATGGTGACAGCGGACATCTGAACCATTCTCTCTAGTACACCCCCCCAAACACACACACACACACACACACACACACACACACACATACAACCACAGAAGAATACATAAAAACAGAGCAAGGTAACCAGCTTCCTGGGGAATTTGTAGCGATTAACGTTCATTAGTCTAAGCCAGCGGTTCTCAACCTGTGGGTCATGACCATCGGAAAACACATATAGTGTATCAGATATTTACATTACGATTAATAACAATAGCAAAATTACAGTTATGAAGTAGCAATGAAAATAATTTTATGGTTGGGGGACACCACAACTTGAGGAACTGTATTAAAGGATCACGGCATTAGGAAGGTTGAGAACGACTGGTAAGCATATGAAGTGAACTTAATAGTTTATGAATGACCAGGAAGCTTATTTACAGAATGCAAAGTGACTACAAAATGATATTGAAAACATATTTTAAAATATACCACCTATAAAATGTAATACATCAATGTTAATAGTAATATTTTGATTTACCGTAGTTAGGAATTAGTTAGATATTGACATGCATGATACAATCATAAGATGATGAATTTAATATTACAGCTGATATGCTGTCACAGAAATAAAAAGAAAACAAAGTTTGTAGCAACATATGATGTCAGAAGAAAATTCTGATCTATTTTAAAGCCACTAAGTCACAATAATTTTGTTTCCTTTTGTGTTATCCTGTTTAACCTGCAATAATTGGTTTTTATGTCACTTCTTCATTTTTAGTTCTTGTAGCTTTGAGTTTCTGCAGCTCTCCAACATGCGCATTGATTCAGAAGGTTTGCTAGTGCATTTGGCTTTTGTTACTATGCAAAGAAACACATGTTAATCTTTCAGATTATTGATCATTTGAAGAAAGTTAAGAATATGTTTTTATTTAGTGTTAATGTAAAGATATCATAACATTTTTTTCTGACATTTGTACACATTTTAAAGACCATATACAAGCTTCAGGCAAAATCATAAAAATATAGATATATTAGGTTTCCATAAATATATTTTCCCCTATATCTCTGTCACTGATGAATTTGTAAGATAGCTTCATTTTTAGAAAATTATATAATCAATGAGTTCTTTAAATATTTATATTTTAAATGCCATTCAATTCTATCACACTATACTTTATTGAGCTCAAACATGTGCCTGGTGTCTACTTAGAGATGATAAGGCATCCTACCTGGTGCTTGACTACAAACCTGGGTAAAAACCCATTACTCATCATCGGTATATCTGTGTTTTTATGCTTAAAATGAAAAGAATTTTTTTTTTTTTTTACAAAACCCCTGTCCCAAGTGTGTCGATGCAAGGTGAATTAAACAGGTACATAGGACAGGAAAGATGTTAAAATGAGGAAAATATTAGAAATGGTGTCAATTAAAACTCTGGTTGTATGTAATGGAGAGCTGTTGCAAACGTGCTTCAGGAAGAAAGGAAAATGGGTGAATGCATGAAAACTCAGAGCAATAGCTGGTTCTTCCCAGAACTATAAACTGCAAAGCAGAGCTGTCCAGGGTCCTGGCAGGAGGCAGTTCATCACGTGATCTGTAGCCGCATTCTCTCCTGCTTGTCTGCTTCGTTTTCCTCCTCTGCAGTCGGCCTTCCCTGTCCACCTGGTGCTGGCTGGCTCAGAGCCCTGGCTGCAATCTGGGCTCGCTTCCCCTCTCCCAAGCACCTTCAAGCCTTTCCCAGAGCCTGTCACCATGTGGATTATGAGCACAGAGCATTGGGAGAAAGGATGGGAAGTGGAGACAGGGAAGCTGGGGTCCTGATCAGCCCACCTGCATCATTGGCTCCAATTGAGGGCTCCTTAACTGCATTAGTGGAGTCAAGAAAGTGTTTATGAATAGTGTCTTCATGTTACACAATATAAACTGATGTTCGTAGGTGACCCGGTTTTCCAAAACTAGACTGTTAGGAAGTGGCATAGCCAAGTCGATGAAACTCCCCTGATAACTGCCATGTTGTCCCAGCTTTCCCCCAAATGGGCGGGACAACCAAGTGCTAGATGTTTATTTGGGAGATGAATCCTGGACAGTGCGGTTGAGGGGCAGGGAAGGAGGTCAGAGAGGATGGGGAAACATGCCGGGCTGAGTGGGGCATTGGCTCCTTCTGCCCCATGAGCCACAAAGGGACCTGGTCAGTGGCCGGGCAGGTGCAGTTGTACAGATCTCCAGATAAATGCCATAGAGGACCTCTGCCTTGGAACACATTGGAGGAAAAAAATGACTCATTTTCCTGGATTTTTAGATGTTCTGACTCCCATTGGAGAATGTTTGCTTAACTCAGAATTTTTGGCAGGTTCTCAGGAAGATAATATAGGGCCCTTCTGTGGATTCTCAGTGGAGTGGGGCAATGGAAGGAGGATGAGACAGATAAGAGAAGGCTGTGTACCATCTCTCGTGGGGGGCATGTGTGGGCCTGTCCAGAGAAGGTATACTGTGGTCATGATGGAGGCAAAATGAGGATCTAAGATATAACCAAGACAACACCAAGGTGTAGAGTAGAAGAGGTACCAGAACAGCACTGTGGGTAGTAGACCAGATTTTGAGTTAATTTATGGGGTCAAAACTAAGGATTATTATAACATGGTTTATGCTGCAAAAATAATTAGTTGGAGTTAATTGTAGATACAGGGAGGAAACCAAACTACAAGTTGGGTTAAATGAAAAATAGCACAGCATCAGCAGTTGGGGTGTACAAAGTAGCAAGAGATTGCCACTTCCACCTGAACGAGGAGGACAGCCATGGGAGCCACAGAATTCTAACACGAAAATCCAGGAACAGAGCATGAGGACTGAATTCTGCACACTGACAGGCCGTTTCCTGGGGAGACCCACAGCCACTCCCATCTATTGTGATGCAGGAGGACAGCCAGGATGAAGCTGACTTGGCCACATCAGGGAAACAAGGTGTGTATTTAATAGCTGTGTGTTGAGGCGTCCAATAGGTTGGAATCCCCATGAATTTGAGCCACACACACAGTCTACAAGCACTGTGGTGCCCAGCTTTTCTCACTCCTTTGTCACAGGCCCAGCGTAGGACACCAGTGGCTGCAGACAGGCTGGGATCTGAGGAAGGTCTCCCAGAAGCACACGGGGCATCTCCACAGGGGGGGACAGTGAGGTCCCTAAAGGCCAGAGCTGCAGATCTGAGTCCTCCATGGCACACATGTCCTCGTGAAATTCAAAAAAGCGGAGGAAAGTGAGAGGGCTGAGGGAAGTTCCCAAGGCGTCCTGCACTTTTATTGAACCTGTGCGGCTGTCCTGTGAACACTAGTGGCAAGGTATCACCATGGTTAGCTCTCTCCAGGACAGAATGTAACAGTGGGGATGAGGAGCAATTATAACTCTCCTGCACTTGTCAGAACTGGCAGGTGGCATATAAAGTGCAGTTCTATTGTGTGGGGAAGCACAGGACTTGGTTTGAAAGTCTGTAAGGAGGATTCTCTGAAAGGTCAGGGGCCCCCAGGCGAACCTTGCCAAAGGTAGCAGCCCCTACCTTGACTTTTCCAAAGAAGTCTGATCCCCCAGGTGTTTTGCTAGAATCTCTATGTTTGGACATTACCTTGTAGAAGCATGTGCTTTTTCAAGGATGCTTACTCTGTTGATAATATGTAATAGTTAATTTTAGTTCAAGCTGTTGTTTCAATAAAAGCCTAAGGAGGCAGGCCAATGGGGCTAGATGGTAGTGATAGCCAAGTAGTCCCTTAGCCCTCTCTTTCACAGAAACGTGTGTCAGAGCAATCTGTTCATCCATCGCTCAGGGTCTGCCGGTCAGTCCAGTACTCTCACAGTTCAGAAAACTTTGACATGATTTATGAAGTCATATAATATCGTATGAAGGTAGACTTGATCATGTTCAATATTGTATAGTAAATTACAGAGTGCTAAAAGACACAGCCATCACTAAAAAAGATTCTTTAATTAAGAACATTATAAAAATAGGTCACTCCAAGTAAGCAAGGAAAGAAGGCACATAGAAACAAAGAGGACGCTGATTAAATAGAAAACAAATATAAGTCATAGACTTCAATAAACCCAACCAATTAACAGTTACAGCAAGAAATGGGCTGAACTCTCCAATTAAAAGGTAGAGCCATCAGCCCAGGCCAGGTAGCCAGGTTGGTTAGAGCATTGTCCCGATACACCAAGGTTGTGGGTTTGATCCCTGGTCAGGGCATAGAAAAGAATCAATCAATAAATGCATAAATAAGTGGCACAATGAATCCATGCCTCTCTCTCTCTCTCTCTCTCTCTCTCTCTCTCTCTTTCAAATAAAAAAATATAAATAAAAATTTTAAAGGAAGGTAGAGCTTGGCAGACTGGAATTAAAAGAAGTAAACCACGTAGCTTTGTGGAGTCATCCAAGATAGTGACATAGGACAGCCCCGAACTCCCCTCGTCTCAGACATGTGGAATGTACAGCCACTCAGGGAACAATTGCTTCTGGAAGAAATCCAGACAGGAGCTGAGAGACTCCTGCACATGGAGCAAAAGAGGAGACATGCACATGGACACAGGTAGGAAAGGCTGAGACCCTCCCTCTACACTCCACCCCAGGCACAGGGCCTGCAGTGGGAGGGAGCCGGACTCTTAGCTTCCCTAAAGGTTCAAAGGTTTGGACTCCACACTTAGCACCTCAGCGTTGAAGCCTCCCACCCAAAGGCTGGTCATTAAAGCACCCCGCTCTGGGGGCCAAGGAGGCTGCTCCTGGAGGCCAGAGCTCACTCCAGGATGTGAGCCCGAGGGGCTGGCATCTGCCAGGGCTCAGCGCAGAGGGCAGGCGAAGCTGCCAGCTCTAGGCTTTTCCTAAAATTGGGCCCCAAATGGAACACTGCTGCTTCTGTGGATCCTGCTTCTAATGCACCTCACTGGACGGAGGGGTGGGGGGTCTGGGGGGGGAGGCAGAGGCTGGGATTCTTCCTGAGACAGAACCAGCCAGACTACCACGCTGTCTCTCTCCAGCCCACTCCATTCGGCCAGTGTCTTCCTGGAAGGAATCTGCACAAAAGTCTGGGCCCCGGGGTCCCCATGTCACCCAGCTCTGAGCCCGTGTGGCTTGCATTCCAGAGTCCCACAGGACCTGGTGAGCAGAGGAGCTCTTAACCTAGCCAGCACCAGGGCTCAGCACAGAGGGAGCGAGTATTGCCCACCACCTGGTCTCTCCCTGAAACCTTCCTGCTGACTTTCCGAGCTGCTTCTGGACCAGCTTCAACATTAGCAGTCTGTCACGATGGCTCTTGCAATATTTTTGTTTCCTTATATATTAAATTGGGATAAAAATAAAACCTATCACCAAAGTCATGTGAGTATTAAAAGGAAAAATATTGTATACAAATTGTTAGCACATTGCCAGACATACGCTGCCTTTAATACACACTAGTATTAATATTGTCTTTACAGATGGTCTAAATAAAAAAATATGATAGTATAGTATATCTAAAATATTATATTAACTTTATTGATAACTTTTATTAAGACCTTTATTTTTAAAAATATTTTTATACCATCACACCTGAATTTGAAACACAAAAAACATTCGCTGTAATTTTATTCTGTTATATTAGAGGGTTCTATACCATCCATCCTCTCTTCTTTACTTTTCCAAAGGAGCTACTACCTTATCAGGAACATAAGATGTCAATATACATAAGTTAACTTTGTTTTCACCTTTCAAATAAGGTGAATATTAGTGCTAACTGCCCGACAACTGAAACAACTTAATTTTGTAAATGCAGTTGTTATTTTAAAAATGTTAGACAAGTAAAAGAAATCAATTTGAAAAGCCGAGAGCCCAGTGTTAAAATACCACTTTCATGCTGAGGGAAATTTAACTGGAGAGTGCATTTATTTATTGGGCCTGGAATTCTCTCCATAATTGCCTTGTATTCGCATCTGTTCTTTGTGTATGAGTAAAAGTCTCACCCTCCCTGTGCGGAGCCTGGGCTCCCTCAGACCTTGGCTCTGAGTTATAATGGTATATTAAGTTTTAACTGCAGACATAAAGCTGCCTCTCCACCTGAAAGTGTGGCTTTATGCACCCACAGTTTCACTATGCAGCTTGCACTACTCTTTTATGCTCCAATCTCCTTTCTTCTAGAATTCTCCAGGTGCTCGAATGCGATTGTTTGTATGAGGTATGTTTGGTCGGTGAGGCATGTAATGCATTTATAAATTACACAGTCAAGATTTTGCAAAGAAGAACTCGGGCTTTATTTATAGTACTTTAAAAAATCACACTCTGTGTCAAAAAATACGATCAGGATTAAACTACAAAATAGAAGAAATTGCATTGAAACTCAGTGAAACCATGGATCTTTGTATTCTGTTCTCCTGATCGTGTCTCTGGTGGTAGTAGCTCATCTGCACCCTGGCTCCCTATGTTCCATGTGCCCTTGAGAAAACTATATAGTCACTTAAGAGATCTACATGGTGGGTGGGTGGAAGATATATATATATAATAACAAACACAGTTTTAAGAATTTGGTTGTTGTATTTAATTCTTACAATAACCTAATAGGATAAGCACTAGGATTGTCACCCTCATTTTATAGAAATGAGAAGTGATGCTCAGCAAGTTTAAGGCATTTAACAGAAGTTACTGACCTAGTACGTGGCCATTTAGACACACACAGCTGGTCGGGTTCTGGAGCTCACACCCTTAACCGGCAAGCGTGATGCTAGAGTTCCAATGGAAATTCAGTAGAACCTCAGTTTTTGAACTTAATTCCTCTGGATGGCTATTCAAGAAGCAACTTGTTCGAAAACCAAATATTTTTCTGATTATGAATAGTATATGTTGAATTAATTTGTTCCAGACGCCCAAATGATTCCCTTTTCAACCTTTTTTCTATGCAGTACAAGTCTAATGTACTGGTTTAATCTATACACAAACACGTCTTTCCTTAATTTATTGACCCACCCCCTACTACCCTGAAGTGAATCACTTTCCGCAGGAGGTCCAGGGTGTCTTTCAGGAGGTCAGCATGCAGCCTCTTTGCTTTTCCAGGTGTCACCGCCTCTGAAATGCTGTCACTGGCTAATGCTTTTCCTTTATCCAAATCAACAACAGCTTTCTACCTCTTCAGTTGCCTGTGATCCTTGTTTCTTTCACACCCTTTGCAACATTAGCACTCCTGATGGCCTCTTTATGTTTTAAACTTGTGCTAATCATCCATTTCACTGGCAACAAAAGCAAAACACACACAAAAGTAGTCACAGCACAGTTTCCTGAGGTGTTAACAGTGCAAGGTTTAGCATTCTCTCCTTTGTTTGTGGCCTGAGAGTCGCTTTTGTCATGCTGATGTATTAGCCTACAAGGGTAGTCAGGTTGAGAACTGAGGTTGTGTTCCAGACATTTTTCCTTGAACAACTTGGTTGAGAACCTCATTGTTCAAGATGGGAGGTGTTCAAGAACCAAGGTTTGACTGCAGCGATTGCATCTATGACATTTCAGAGCCTACTGTGTCAGTCATTTTCCATGTAGTATCTCAATGTGGACAATAATCCGAGAGTGCAGCTCCTTTCTACAGATAAAACCCTCAGAGGGGTTCACTGGCCACAAAGAGGCAGAACCTTTTTGTCAATCTTTTCCACTCTAAAGGAGCGGCCTCCTCATGCCGGTGGTAATGAGTGGAAAACCCTGGGCACATGCATACGTGGCAGGTCAGGGAGGTCTCTTTGGGAAATGTGGTCTGAAGAAGGAAAGGAGGCAGAAATGTGGGCATCCATGAGAAGGTGTTTTCAGTTAAGCTCAGCTCTTCCGGTTCTGTTGATTTTTAAAATCCAGAAATGGCTTTTTGCAGATTACGTTTCTGTAAGTAGAAATACCTTTTATTGTCTGCTAAGCATGGCCGGGTCCGGGAGAAGTCCTCGGAGCGCATTGATTTTATGTTTCGCCATCTCAGACACCCTGACACGGTTTGAGAAGGCTGTTCTTTGCTCCAGAGTCCCGGAAAGCTTGGTATTCACCGGAGAGTGTTTCTGGTGATTAGAGAGTAAAACTTACAATAGGGAACATAACTGCATTTAATATAGGCAAGCACACGATGTAAAATAGAAAGGTCTGTGTTATAGGTCCCACTGCCTCTCCACACAACGGTGAGAATGTGGGGAACACTTACTTCACCTCTCCCAATCTCGCCTTCTCACCTGCAACACGGGCTAAGGAAACGCTCTCTCTAAGGGTACTGTGGGCTCTAACAATCTGCATAATCATGGAAGTAGGTGGAACAAAGCACATTCACTTTGGAAGAAAATATTAAATATGAAATTAGACATAGGAGTCATGGTAATGGGTATATTTATTGAATCATGTCAGCAAAACTCCTCTAATTGATGCACATACTTGGCAAAAACCAAAGCTGTGAAGTATTCAGGAAATAGCACAGAAAGAAGACAGATCTCCAAGTCTTTAACTTAGGAACATTTATCCTGAAACTAAATTCTCTATCATCCAATCAGAAGACTTCAGCATGAAAAATATACTCAAATATGTGTCCATGGAATAAAAGACACTGCGCTGTACAGCCAATCCAGGGCACACCTTCAATATGTATTCTCCATCAGGCATGGTTTCTGACTTTCTGTTCTCTAAGCATATAGTACAGCCATCCTCCAACGAGTCAGTTCTGCTGTATTGTGCTTTGAAAAACAGTCCTATTCCGTGCAATTGATATATTAGTGAACCACTTGAGTAAAATGGAAATTTCATGTTTGCTTATGCATAACTGCCTTCCTGAGAAACATGAGGTGAACACAGATAACTACTTCCGGCTAAGTGGTGGTGTGTAGGAACACACAGGTGCACAGACCTCAGACACACACGGGCCGCCTTGGCTGTGGTTCACGGTGTGTTACCCAATTAGGTTGTGTTTTGCTATTTTCTCCCATTTGTGAGAGGGTATGTATATTATAATGTGTCCACATATATATTATTCATGTTAAGCATGTTGAATGACATTTATATATATTTATTTATATCTGTTCACTTATATATAAATATTATTCAACATTCCCAACATGAATAATTCTTGTTCAAAACACCAAGCAGTGAATGAAGAAGGAAACCTGTAGGTTCTGAGAAGACTGACATAATAGTGTTTTAGGGGAAACTCCTGCTGTAAAGCAATCTACTTTGTAGAATGTCATCAACAATGACATGGAGATGAAAGAACACCTTCAAGCCCTGCACAGTCCTAAGAACAGGGCCTTAAGAAATGGAAAGGAACAGGAAGACGTGTCAAGCAAATGGATTGAAGGAAAAACAGCAAAAATTTGGAAACAACCTGTCACACATTAGAAATGAAAGAGGTGTCTACGTGGAGACCTTATTGCCAAACCCAGAAGAAACGGCTCACTTTCGTGTTTCATGGGCTGACTTAGTGATTTCAAATATTGCTCTAATTTCTCAAGTCTTCAGCTGTTGGGCCAACCTAAGGGGGACGATTTCTAGGTATGACACAGGAATTGTTGGAAATAGAAGATTACACATTAGATCAACAGTTCAATTTTGATGAAAGAGACATTTATTAGAAATGCATCATTCAAAGCATTTACATCTTAGAGGAAGAGAAACATGTCCCAGAACTAAGAATGAGGTATATTTGTAACTGTGATGCTTGGTGCCCATGTGGAGAGAGCTCAGTGAGCTCCACCCACATTTTCTTTTAGAATGAAGTAGCAAGACAAACTGACATACTTATTGTAGTATTTATGCACTTCTGAATCATGTAACATATGTGAAACTGTGTCTCCATTTTTATTAGTTTTCTTTCTTTTGTGAAGTGTGTCACTGAGGCAATTTTTTAGTGTTGTTTCCTCATATTTCCATAATCCCTGTGGTTTTTATTGTGAAATTTTGCATAGCAAGGAGATTTAAAAAAATTCATATATCACCTTATAGCCAAACTGACTGTAGATTCAATCGAGGGTAAAATGGCTTAGCTGTCCTTGTGTTTGCTTCTTCCTACTTCTCCTTGTTCATCCTTATCTTATTCCGTAATTATAAAATTAATATGCTTGCTTAAAATACTTTTCTACTATAAAAATTGTGTAAAGTTAAAAAACAAAGACGAATGAAAAAGAAACAACTACACCACCACATCCCCCAGTGCTGAACTGTTAACCTTTTTCAGACTCCCGGGCTGTTATCACAAAGCTAGATTAAGTTATGAAAGTCAAAGTGCATTAACTGTTAATCCAGGTTTACCTCCATTGTTCACAAACAATATCAGTTTTAGCATCAAAAGCAGCCAAAGAAATAGGGTTGTATATTTGTTTATTTTATTTTGCCATATAAATAATTAGTCTTGTTTTGTAGAGAATTGATTCAACTATGTCACATTCAGACAAATTCAAAGGATGTCTGTGGTATTATTTAAACCAAGATTTTTGAAAATGTGCTCCTGGAAAAATAGCATCAATATCACCTGAGAATTTGATGAAAATGCTAATTCTTTGGCCACATTGGAAAATCTCTCCATCAACCCGTGTTTCAACAAGCTTCCCAGGTCATTCTGATGCATGTGAGGCTCCTGTGAGGTAACCACTAGATTAAACCATCTCAAAAGTGATTTAGGAATAGGAACTCTGAAACCAGATTACCTGGATACAAAACCAAGGTTCTGGTACTCTCTGGTCACCATGTAACCTTGCTCAAGTTACTTTAAATGCTGTATGTCTCCTTCCTCAACTGTTTGAGGATTACATGAAACAATTACATAAAACCAATGGAATACCTAGATGCAGCCTAGTACATTATAAGTACTCAGTAAATGCAATATATTTAAGCTCACTCTAAGCATCTTCTCTTGTGAGCATTTAACAGGCTAAATAAATGCTCATTTTCTATTATTATGATCTTAATCATCATTAATAGAATTTAAGCCAGATGTGATCTTGAATAATAAACTAGAGTTCAGGGACTGAGACTGTGAAAGGAATGAGAAAACAGCTACCACATATCACAAGTTGGATTCCCTGGGAAGAGGCAGAGCTGGCCTCTGAGATTGATAGACACTGTGGATGGGAGAGGCAGGGAGCAGGATCTGGCAGTGGGAGTCAATGAATCCTGATGCCGGTCTCATGACAACCTCAACCCACTTCATGTGGAAGCGTGAGCTAAAACAACCTGTTACACTTGTCCTTTGTTGGGCTAAGATTGCCTGGCATTTATATACCCTCCTCCATCAGGAGCTTGACCTTGGGTGAGGAAAGCTAGAGCCATCCCTGAGTGTGCTAAGCTTGGTGGCCAACAGCATCTCTCCCCAGTGAGACAAGAAGCTTTCTTAAAGAGCCAGTTAAGTAGCAGGTACTTTTTAGAAGGGGACAAGAAGAGGACATCGCCATGGCTCCACCGCCTCCCTTTCTCATTACTAAACCTTTGCCAGGTAGGAAAGCACACAGATCAGGGAGGGTCTCCTACACATAACAATTAAATAAAATGTATCATACTTTCCATGGGGAACAAGAAATGTAAAGTGAATAGTAACACTAACATATTTTTCCAAGTAAGTCATCAATGTGTTAAAATAGCGTGGTTTATATAATATAAAAGAAAGTGACCACTTTCCTTTCTTAAAAGGGAGGCGGGAATGTAGATTTCAGAGAAGAAGTGAGGTGGTTTTTTGTTCCTTTATTCTGTGGGAGGGATTTAGCCTGATGGGAGCTCTCAGTGCCATGCCTTGGTATTGGAGAGGTACCCTTTGCATTAGTGAACCCGCTCAATAAATCAAATTTAATATTGGCATAGAGATTTACACCATTATTTCTATCTAAAGAAAAGGAAGGATTTCTCACATGTGACATTTTGATTACATAAAGAGAAGGAAATCAGGGTAATGATTCACTAGATATTAAACAGCATAAAATAGAGGAAAATATTAAATATATTCATAAAATATAGTTCCTTAATAAAGAAGTTTAATCATCTATGTCTTCGTAAGTTTTGGTTTATATAATAAAATTAAAAATTAGTGAAAATGGTATTTCTGTATTCTAAGTAATTAGCCGTCAACTGTCTCACAGTGTCTGGTCTTTGTCAATATCTTGACGCAGAGCCTGATGGGTGAAGGCGACATTGATGTTTCTCTTCCCAGTTCTTGGAGAGCAGGTCTCTGGTCACTATGCTCCCTCCCAAGGAGGCTCTAGACATGCATTTCTGAATAACCCCGCTCTCCCTGGAACCGGGTGCTTTTGATTCGATGTTGCCGTGAAAAGGTTATCTCATCAAACTAATAAATGGACTGCTGAACCAGCTGACACTCGTGGCTGGAAAAGGCTTGTGCCCTGGCTCAATTACAGACCAGCCAATGAGGAGGCCGGGAAGAAGGCTGGAGGTGATTAATTGATTGCAATGTCAGAGTGAGCAAGTTAGCGCTCACCGCCCTAAATGTAAGCTGACACTATAAATGAGACCAGAGAACAAACAGGTTGGGATGGAAGCTATCAGGGGGCACCAGGGAACAGTGAGAAACATCTCGGGCTCAATTAAAGAGCAGGAGGCTTCCAGAGGAATGCCTTTGCACCCATCGCGGTGGGGAGCAGTCCCTGGCTGGGCCCTTCTGTTCTCTGTATTTTCTATCTGATAAATAGAATCCGAATGTAAGAAATAGAATTCCCAAAGTACAATATCTGAGAAATGAATGCAGAGAGGTTTGAATTGTATTAATACATTGTTATGGGTCTTTAAAAATGCTGAGGAAATAATACTGTGGGATCTGAAGAGACAGCCCTCCCCTCTATTCCAGAAAGGAAGAGGCTTCTGGAGGCTCAGCCTCCGGTTTGTCCCACCCAGGGTGTCCTTCCGAGGTTCCCGTTTCCTGCTCCAAATGAAATCCGGGCGGGGATCAGTGTGGGCTGCCTGCTGAGAATCCCGTGTCTCTGCCAGGAGACTTTCCGCATGAAAACCAAAAGAAAAAAAAAAGCAACACAAAAAACGGAGGAGAAATGAGAAGCGGGGCAGAGAGATCACAGCAAGGTGAGGGTGCTGTAAAGCAAACAAGGGATGTGCTGAAGGCGGGCTGTGATAGGAAGACCTTTTTTTCTTTTCTTTCCTTTTCTTTTTTAACGACCTGAACAGAATGGTGTGGAAACTGCCAAAGAAACTGCAAAAGATGGTGACAATGACAAACAAGAAAAAGAGAAAGATTTAAAGCCTCTTCACATACAAAGACGGGAGGACACCCCAGGAACAAAAGCTCGCGTCAGCGCTGTGGGCATTGCAGGGAGCCCAGGTCACCGCCTTCCTCCTCACGTCCATATTTCAGCCCAAGTTTTGACAATGGGAAGCAGCACAGGACAAGGGAAATAAACTACCGCGCAGTGATTAATAATACAGACTGCGCTCCCCAGAGCGGGCGGCTCTCTGGGAACATCTATCAGCACCGGGTTTGTTAGGAAACGAAGGCTAGTCAAACCACTACTTCAGTTCCCAGCCAAAGAAAAATTAGGGAGACGCCTGGGGAAGGAAGATGAAGGGGAAGAGAAATGTGGTTGGGAAGAACTTCCTTTAGAGCTGCAGGGGAAAGCAAGTAGCCCTGCTCCTCGCTAGCACTGCACATACTTCCAGTTCTTTCCTGGACTCCAAGCTGCTTATCTCTTTAAAATCCATGCGATTTAGACTATATTATTTTCTCTTAATCTCAGCGAAAACAGGGCAGAGGGAATAAGACGCTAACTGCAATGCATTTCTCAGTGTTGTGGGTTGCCGGTTATTGTGTGTAGTCTGAACATCACAGCTTTTTATCCTATCATTTTCCGTTCAGTTAGTACATAATCATGACTTTGGTTAAAAGGCATCTTCAAGCAAATCTTTCATCCTGTTGCAGTGTGGTTATTAGTTTAGTGAGGTGTAACTTTTACAATAATATACAATGACTAAAATTGTTCTAACGATTGAGGAATAAGAATAATGCTTCAACCACATGTTGTTATCCTAATATATGGAGCATATTATAATTTGTAAATAAATATGTTCATCTTATTTATATGGTATCTTCACCAAACTATTGCAGAAACAGAAGATAAAATGTTTTGAGTTAAGCAATTAAATAGACATTATATCTCAGAAACCTTTTATTTTCATAAATAAAGATAATAACCTCTATGGAATTCATTTACAGTATTGTCTTATGAGTAACCATTTTTCAACACAAATTATTTATTCATTGCATATTCAGTGCAGGAAAAGAACCTTCACGTACAGACTCATTAGTGACTTTTTTCATAGTATGTTGCATACATAAAATTATATTTCATGAAGGAACATTAATCCTGAATTATGCTTTATTGCCTTAATTTAAAATTATAGTATGACTTCATTCCTTTTTCCTGTTTTAAGTATTTAATGTTATCCAGATAGCCTGCCTGATGAATGCAATGGTGGAAACATTAGTTAACATGCATTTGCATTTTAAATATGTCACACATGCACACTGCTGAAGAGATAAAATATTAAACACTATTTTTTGGTAGTGTAGGGGCAGATACGAATCTCTCATAGGAACCTAAGAATATCATATATCACCCTCAAAGTCACATGTCCATCCAATAAAATCCAAATCCCAAAGGTCATTTCTACCTGATGAAAGTCCTTCTTAGGAGGAGAGCCAAGGGCCAGTGCTTTATTAGAGCTTCGGACTCCGGTGCGGTCCAGGAGGAGCGAGGGCGTGGGTTCACCCTCATGTCCTGTCACTGCTTCCACACGAGGTTGACTGGAACGCTGAGGACAGTATAGGTGTGAGCTCCATTTATGTTATGAGATTTAACTTCTATATGAAAACATACATAAATACAAATATACATATATAAATATTTCAATATATTTTTAACAAATATGTGTAAAATACATATATTTGTTTATTTTTTACCCCATAGGAAAATTGATGGTCATCACACTTTCAATTTCCTTTTTTTGTCAATATGCCAACAGTTAGCCTCAATTGGAGTTTATTACTTCCTCTCCTTTGTTTCTACAAACTCTCAAACTCTTAGAAGAACTGGGCCTATATCTGAATGTACATTTGGTTCACTCTCCATAGGATGTAATTAGATCAAGGTTTAGAGCCCTCACTAGTGATAGGAAGGACAAGTTTGGCCCAAGCCAATGAGCTGTAATTGTGCAAAAAATTACTACCATTTTTTTTGTTATTATCATGTTTATATCAAATATAGATGAATTCCTCAGAAAGTATCATGGCTGAAGCCATGGCTGGAGCTTCAGATTATGCCTGTTTTTAGGAATTTGGGTCAACTGCAGCTCAACAGGAAGGCAATGATCAACAATTAACTATTTTTTGAAGTGTTTATTGTATTTCAAGGAAAATTCGTTACTAAATTTCGAGAGGACTTCTAGGTGGAGAAAACATTACTTTCCTACTAACTCTGCTCACACAGCAGGCTGAGGCCCAGCGCATGGTGACAGCGTTATACTCTGTGAGAAACAGGAGTCTGGGGAACACGCACTTGCCTGTGTGCACTTTGTCGCTTTATGAAAATGTTGCATCAAAGTAGCTCACCGGTCTGAGGAATTGTCTCCTTTGTGAGAGATAAATCATATATGATCCCAATATACAAAATTAAAACTAACCACAAAGTGCTTTATTGTTTTTCTAAGTTTTAAAGTGCTAAACCTGGTTAAGAGCAGTAGCTTTGCAGTATGTATCACTCAAAGGAAATATAAACAGATATTGCTTTGAACAACAGGTAAATTGAGGGACTCACCTAATCAGTGTCCAACTTCAGAGTGTTGAACCAGTCATCCCACGGTGTTATTAGTGCCATGATTTTATTTTCTCCGTTCTGCCACATACAACGCCCGCTTCACCTCATGACCTTTTCCCATAGAACAAAGCATGACATCCAGGGACAATCAGGTTCTTTCTCATCCATGGAAGACAGGGGTAGCTTATCACTAGCACTTTTTTTAAGTTAAAATCTCCAGTAGTATCTAACAGAGATCCCTTCCAATTCATTGGCCTTGTTGAATCTCATTGCTCTTCTTTAGTTAATCACTCTGAACACAAACCATTAGGCCCCTCCTGGAACTGAGGGTGGAGCAAAGTTCCCAGGACCTGCTGATGACACCAGAGAAATGTTCTGTTAGGGAGGAGGGGGATGAATGTTGGTAGCAACCAGCAATGTACACAATTCATTGATAAGACGCAGACAATACTCTGCACTGTGTATTTTACATGAGCATTGTAAGTGGTTCATTCCAGATAGCCTAGATTACTGCTATGTCGACCACAATTCCTGTAAGCAGGTGATGTAGAAAAGGATAATGCCTTCTGATTATAGAAGGCTGAAATGTAGAATAGCATGTTTACCAATAGATGGCTTAGTGACAATGGTGAGGCAAATTGCTCTGTGAATGTTCTCTGACGATAAAGAATGCATAAGTATGAGCCCATCTATTTTAGATTTTAAATAGGCGGACATGTTTTATGTGTAGATGCAATATTATATATTTTTCTAGAAACAAAATATTTTCAATAGAAAAATCTTATTGAAGAATGTGGAGATAACTTATTTCAGCTGGATGTGGCCAAAGAATTACATTGTCATTTTATAAAAAGACAAAGCACACAGAGAGATAATTTATTAACATATTAGAAAATAAGCCATCTTGAGGATAGCACATTTTAATAATTTTGGAATGAATGCTATTGTAAATATTCCTAAATAGCTAGATTTATAAAGACATCATATCTAAAACATTGCAGATTCTGGGATTGTTTTAAGATATCATGGTTGATATTCTGAAGTGATGCTAAAGCCAACGTATTGTTCAGTTCTCTACAAAAGTGGTGCTTTAAATCGACATACAGTTCATTGACACCTTTCATAAATTGTTTCTTCAATGAAAAATCAATAAAAAGCAGGATGAGACCTTTCTGGGTACCTCACTTGGTTTTAGTTCATACACTAAAAGGTTAAGGGTTCAATCCCTGGTTGGGGTGCATGCAGAAGGCAACCGATTGACATTTTTTCTCTCACATTGATCTCTCTCTCTCTCTCTAAAATCAATTTAAAAAAACCCAGGAAGAATGCAATATAAGCAGAAAATTTCTCTTAGCAATTAAAATGTAGGAAGTAAGTAGTTGAAATTGGCACCCTTTAAATAAGTACAGAAACACAAGAGAAAAGTCAGTGCAATGAGCACAGTTTAAACTTACAAACTGGAGGAGACTATTTTTAGAGCCCAGGTGGTAGATTTGGTTTCTGGACTCCCAAGCATCTACTCAATCTTTTAAAAAATGTATCTTTATTGTTGAAAGTAGTCATTATGTAAAATATTCCTCCCCATGTTACCATACTAGAGGCTGCACACACACCATTGGCATAGGAGGACAGACATATGAACACATCCCTATGGACCTACACCTGACTGTTTCCACCTGCTAGCACCTGTGTTTTTGACTGAGACCCTTCTCTGAGGGCCTGACCCCACTCTCCCTCCCATCACCCCATGGCAGGTCTAGTGGGTTACTT
Source organism: Myotis brandtii (assembly GCF_000412655.1). Taxonomy (NCBI): domain Eukaryota; kingdom Metazoa; phylum Chordata; class Mammalia; order Chiroptera; family Vespertilionidae; genus Myotis; species Myotis brandtii. The sequence goes on along the minus strand of NW_005370042.1, from coordinate 842,644 downwards.
CTCTTCTGGAGCAGCTACGAAGCAATGATGTAAGGTCTTCCCATCTATAGGTTGGTCTTTCAAAATTTCCCAGTCTGAGCACTAGTTGCCTACATGAAACACATCTTGAAGGGTCACCGTTCATAGACTTATTTCTTCATCCCCCTCAGCTGAGATTAACAAGCACAGGCACACTTGTATTCCCACTGTTGTCTTAAAGTCCACTTCTCAAAGAAGCTGACCAATGATATCTACTCTTACTTTTCCTTGAACAAAAAATATATCCCTTTGCATCCTCTGCCTGTGATTTGGGTGGAAATGACCTTCCTCTGAGTCCAAGTGTAGATCCCCCCCTGGTGCAGGCCAATAGAAGTAGCACATTTTCCTGTCCTCTGTGAATAGTTAAGAGATGGCCAGTGAAATTACTTTGGATAATAAAAAAATGAGTACAAACATTAGTGTAAAGACACCATGCTTGACTATCTCTGTGTTGTTCTCTGGTGTGACACAGAGTGAAGACATTTGTAGGTAGATGGC
>NW_005370042.1:823133-842105 GCF_000412655.1 Myotis brandtii | reverse complement strand
AGACGCAGCGGAAGCACATGTAACACCTGAGAATGAGCTCCAAGCAGTAGAGGGTGGAGCTGAGAGATGGTATTTGGTGGCATTGATCTAATTGCTTCCTCTGATAACATGAAAATTGTACATTTTCTTAGCCAGTAATTACCTTGTATTTTCATGAAATTTTGAATTGGATTTTCTGACTCTTACAAATAAAACAGTTAAGTCCAATGCAGTTTTTGAGAACCTCAAATAGAATAACATAATTACATATAAGTACTTAAAACTACAGTATTAAACTAATACATTTATTTTTCTTCCTCTAAGAGATGGTTTTATTTTTTGCTTATAACTGAACATTAAAGTGAAAATTTTAGTCTATATTTCAATTTTCCCTCTCATTTTGTTCACAAACCATTATTTGGGTCCGTACCATGTACAAAACAAATGTAAGGCATGATTCTGCACTTAATTTAGAAGGAAACATATACAGTGAGATAAATGATATGCCAGACATTGAAAAATACAAGCTTACTATATCCCTGAGCAAACTCTATTAGGTTTTAGTTTAAACATCACAAATATACAGGTAAGAAAAATGAGACTCAGAGAGTTTAAATATAACTAGTTTAAGCTTTATAATTGGGAGAGCTAGGATAAGGATATAGAAGTTATGATTCTGGATGTAGGATTTTTTTCTACTGTATTAAACAAACTAGTGTTTTAAATAGTTCAATGTGTTTTTTTAACTGAGATATAATTGACATGTAACATTGTGTAAGTTTAAGGTGTACATGTTGATTTGATACATTTATATATTGTAGTGTGATTACCACTGTTGTATTACCTAACACATCTTCCATGTCACATAATTATCATTTCTTTTTTGTGATAAGAACAATTAGGATCTACTCTGTTAGCAATTTTGAAGTTTCTACTAGAGAATTACTGGCTACTGTCACTATGCTGTGCATTTAACCTCCAAGACTGGTCTACAGGTTGCCTGTTTGTATCCTAAACAATATATCCCCAACCACTCTGCCCCCACCAACCCCTCCCACCCTTTCTCTACTTTTTGTTTTTAAGAATTTAGCTTTCTTAGTTTCCATATACAAGTGAGATAATACAGTATTTGGCTTTCTCTGCTTGACTCATCTCACTTAGCATAATGCCTTCAGGTCTATTCATGTTGGTGCAAATGGTAAAATGTCCTTCTTTCTCATGGTTGAATATTGAACAAAATTCCATGTGTATATAAAACTGCAAGGGAGCCCTAGCCAGTTTGGTTCAGTGGATAGAGCGTTGGCCTGTGGACTGAAGGTCCCAGGTTCAATTCTGGCCAAGAGCACATGCTCAGGTTGCGGGCTCGATCCCCAGTGGGGGGCGTGCAGGAGGCAGCCGATCAATGATTCTCTCTCATCATTGATATTTCTATCTCTCTCTACCTCTTCCTTCCTCTCTGAAATCAATAAAGAAATATATTAAAAAACAACAACAACAACAAAAAAAACTGCAAGGGAAGTTGGAAACCTTACTACTCTAGTGCCTCAAAAACCAAACACCTAAACCAGGGGTCCTCAAACTACGGCCCGCAAGCCACATGCAAATACAAATATTGTATTTGTTCCCATTTTGTTTTTTTACTTCAAAATAAGATATGTGCAGTGTGCATAGGAATTTGTTCATAGTTTTTTTTTAAACTATAGTCCGGCCCTCCAATGGTCTGAGGGACAGTGAACTGGCCCCCTGTTTAAAAAGTTTGAGGACCCCTGACCTAAACCATCTATTTTTTATGCTTAGATGTGGCCTTGCCTGAAGGACGATAGCTCCCATAGGTAGGTTATCATTGTCACTTAGAATTTTAAGGGGGAACTGCAGACCACACACCATCATAGAAATCGGAAGGGTGATAACTAACACCTGAGAGATAGATATATGGGCCCTTATGAATAAGATTTTAGGGGAGAAAATGGTTCTTAACTGTTGAAGAACCACTGATATAGATCTCACAGTCTCCCTGCCAGCACTGGCTTCACTTATGCAAATATGTGCCACCAGCTGCAGTCAAAGCAGGACACAAAAGAAACAGAAAGGATGACCCCACAAGCACAATGATTGTTTTTATTATTTTGGAATCAATTGAAAGTTCACGGAAATTAGAAAGATAACGACAGAAGAAAAGGAACACCCACTCTGATACATTTTGCCTACCCTTGGATATCTTGGATTGGAATTAATTTAAAATTTCCTCATGTTTTTTAATAGTGAGATATGAAGCACAACCTAGTTTCCTGTGGGGAGTTGATTAAAATCCTTCCATGTATGCTAATATACAGAGTAGACTCAAATAATGTTTAGACTTTGTTCATACAAAGAAAGAGAGAGAAATCAAAAGGACTAAAAAAAAGTGAGAAGTGGTGGCGAAACACTGGCTTTATATATGTTAACCTTTGATGTCATTACTAAAGAAAAAATGTACTCATTTTTGAATAGTAGTTTAGCATGAAAGAAAATTCTATCTCTATCTGATTTTCTCTTTGGAAAACTGAAACTTGATAAGAGTCACATAAAAGGAAAAATAGAGAACATTTTGATGTTCTCTTTGTAAGGAAAAAGCTTTCTGCACTTTTCAGTATCCCTGAGCTCTTTTACATCTCAAATCTTCTAAATCATGGTAAAAGTTTGCAACATTATTTTAAGCATAAAGGACAGAAGGTGGCATGGAACCCATCTGAGGTTACAAATCAGGACATGGCTGTCATACCAAGTTACATCACTGTCTTTCCTAGGTGGCGAGCGAGGAGGCACATGGTGGTGGCCTTGCAGAGCTGGGGGGCTGTTGCCTGTATGCTGCAGAGCACAGTGAACAGAAAATGCTACGGAAAGTTTGGCGAAGACAACTGATTCATTGTGGAGAAACAATGAGGCCAATAAGAAGGCATAGAAGAGCAAACATGGAGAAAACAAAGAACGAGGTGTCAAAACTGTTGAGTTTTTTTTCTTTTTACCTTGAAGTTGGATATTTAAACTCTTATAGGAACGTTTATTCCAGATAATGACAAGATCCAGCATGTTTTCGTGGAAGTCAATGCCTGCGGAGGTATGAGGACAGATAAGCACACTACAGGTGTCAACCAGAGCTATGGGGCTACGCAGATGACCAAGTCCCTGTCTGAAGTCACTCAGAAAGGTGGCAGAACTCAAGTCTGGAACAAACGATGGAAGTGATCATCTTTTCAGGGTGTGGGAATGAAAAAAGGGGCCGAGGAGTTAGAGGCTAACATGTTTTAATGACATTGAATCTCAAATGCATAGGGTTTCTAGTTTTATTTATTTTTTCTTATTTAAGTTAGGAGCATAATGGCCTAGCATAGAAAATGACAATTGGGGAGAATTCTGACCAACTCTCAGCCAAAAGATGCACATGACGTGGGCAAATGGACATTCTCAACTGACTCCAACAAGTGTAGTCCTCAGAGGAGAGAGGCAAGTCCCATTTTCCTTAATCTTAGGACAGTGAACAGAAAATTATCTCAATATGTCAAGGGGGAAAGTGGAAGGGTTTGTGGAATCCACACCTTAAAAGGTGTTTCCAGAGAATGAGGAACGAAATCTGGTAAGATGTAAATAGCAGGAGTGTAGGTCAGGAGATGACCTGGTCATGCACATAGAATTTCACAGAAGCTTTGCTCACAAAAATCAGTTTTGCACTTTTATAAACATCTCCAAGAAAACAAACAAAAAGAATAGCTAGTTGTAAGACAGTTTAAAACCTCAAAAACCTACTCATGCATATAAATAATTTAGAAGTTAGAAAGAAAACCCCTAAAGGGTAGTTAGCATGAACTGGAGTATTGTTCTGGGGGGTGGAGGTGGGGGTGGTGACTTTATTTGTGTGGCGCAGATCGGAAGGAGAAAGTGCAGTGCCAGGCCCTGTGAGTCCCTTCCGATGCTTGCCCCGGAAACCATGTCATTCTAAGTTGCTCCATTTCAACTGCTTGAGTTAATACCCAAGTGGTCAGACCCAGCTGGAGTCATTTTCAGTGCTCGGGGCCTCTAGTTGAATATAAACATTTAGTCTTTGGAAACTATTGTCTAATAAACACTTCATTTTAGAATTAGCAACCAGTGAATAGAAATAGGAACTATTAACCTAGAATGAAATTTATGCAATAAAATTTTTCAATTTTTAAAAAAATATATTTTATTGATTTTTTACAGAGAGGAAGGGAGAGGGATAGAGAGTTAGAAACATCGATGAGAGAAACATCGATCAGCTGCCTACTGCACACCCCCTACTGGGGATGCGCCCGCAACCAAGGTACATGCCCTTGACTGGAATCGAACCCGGGACTCTTCAGTCCGCAGGCCGACGCTCTATCCACTGAGCCAAGTCGGTCAGGGCAAATTTTTCAGTTTTTCATAATGTACCCAACATTTTGGCAGGCACACTTATACATAAAAAAATGAGTGTTCGTTCTTTATCAACATACAAGACAACGTCTGGATTAAAACGAGGCTATTGATCGGCTCAACCCCTGTACCACCTAAGCACAAGGAGCACCGTGTTCCACGGCCTGCTCATCCGTGAGGCGCCCACACTGCAGTTCGTGGGCCGGCCTGCGGCAGAGCATCGCCCAGGCTCAGGCCCCGGAGGAAGTGCACCTCCACTTTGCTGCGGCTCTTTCCCCCCAAATAGTAAGACAGTGTTCAAACGTGCGTATTCGTTTAAAGGACAAAGGGGACGCTGTTTTTATGCTTAAGTAGCAAAATACTCATAACTTGACAAAGCCATTCAAAATTGGAAAAACAGACACTAAAATACCCCTCCCCCCGCCCCCGCCAGCTTTCGCATTTCATTATTCCAGAGGCAAACAATGCGCAGGGACTGACTGAGCTCCATCTCTCCATTTAGATCACGCGGCGGACGTCTGCAGAAAATTGATTTAAGCCTCTCACGGACTGGGCGCGGAATATGTGAATTCCTTGAGTGCGTTTATTCATTTGCTGTACCATTTTCCAGCTCCCAATTATTAAAATTGCGCAGATAAGAGGAAGAGTGAGAAATAGCCAGACACCACTACCCGCTGTGCTGAGCTGTTTGGACGGACACGGCTGGAATATTAAATTATCCAGAAGGCGAAACTGTGTAACAGACACGGACAGTACATCCTCTCGGGAGCGCAGGCATCTCAGGAGGAAGAGCGGCAGGTGGGCACCCGGGTGGGTTAGAGCAGGAATCACGTGTGAGCGCCCACGCAGGTGGAGGTGCGCGGGCGGGGCACAGGCACAGGTGCAGACCCACGTTCTCGAGCGGCTCTCCTGCCCGCCGCAGTGAGGAGCTTGGGGGTGATGGGAATCTTAATGATCATCAGGGCAGTATGCATTGCGTTCTGCTCTGGTTAAAGCATTGATTTTGAAGATAGCGTGAGGAAAGAGGAACCTAGAGAACAGGGTGAATGTACACATCTTCCCCCAGCGCCCAATCTACGCAGCAAGGGCGCGTCTGGGCAGGGCGAGGCTGCAACTGCGGCCTGGGCTGGAGGGGCGAGTAGGTCGCTTGGTTACAAACACCATCTCTTTATGGCCAGGCTTGCTTGCTTTGGGATGATCTCATTTCCAACGTCGCTTTAGATCCCGAACGTTCCTAGGTGTGTTCCGTGGCCTGCTGCGGTCTGCATGGGCCCGTCCTCATCCCTAGCAGGAAGGGAGATGAGGCTGGTTTAGTAAAAGCCTGGAAGTCAAGGCGCTGAGCTCTGATCCAGTAGAAGGTGTGGGTCCAACAGCAACCGTGGGGATGCTTCTGGGTGGTCCTCAGGAGAGTCACGAGAGCAGCGAATCTTAAGGAGCAGGACGAGGAGGGAAGAGGCCTGTGGAAGAGTTTCATTGCCCCCCCCCCACCCCCCGCCCCTTATGCCTGATAACCACCTTGTCTACGGTCTGCTTTTCTTTTCTTTTAATTTCTTTATTGATTAAGGTATTACATATGTGTCCTTATCTCCCCATTACCTCCCCTCCTCATGCCCTCACCCCCCTGGTGTCTGTGTCCATTGGTTAGGCCTATATGCTTGCATATAAGTCCTTTGGTTGATCTCTCCCCCTTAACCCCCCGCCCCCTCCCTTACCTTCCCTCTGAGGTTTGACGTTCTGATCGATGTTTCTCTGTCTCTGGATCTGTTTTTGTTCATCAGTTTATGTTGTACATTATATTCCATACATGAGTGAGATCATGTGATATTTATGTTTCTCTGACTGGCTTATTTCACTTAGCATAATGCTCTCCAGTTCCATTCATGCTGTTGCAAATGGCAAGAACTCCTTCTTTTTTTACCGCAGCATAGTATTCCATTGTGTAGATGTACCACAGTTTTCTAATCCACTCATCTGCTGATGGCCACTTAGGCTGTTTCCAAATCTTAGCTATGGTGAATTGTGCTGCTATGAACATAGGGGTGCGCATATCCTTTCTGATTGGTGTTTCTAGTTTCTTGGGATATATTCCTAGAAGTGGGATCACTGGGTCAAATGGGAGTTCCATTTTTAGTTTTTTGAGGAAACTCTATACTGCTTTTCTGAAATTCGTATAGCTATTCCAGCTTTCTTTTGAACAGTGTTAGCAAGGTATCTCATTATGCATTTCTCTACTATTAACCCTTATACTTAGAGTGGTTTTCTTATACACAATATAAAACTGGCCTTTGGGGGAGTCCATTGTGACAATTTCCATTGTCATCTGGTGTGTTTTAATCATTCCCATTTACGGTGATTATTGATACAGTTGTCAGTTTATTTTCCATCTTTTTACTGGAGGGAGGTCCTCTCTGCTTTTAACCGAACATTTCATGTTTCCATTTTTCCTGTCTCTTAAGTCATCGACCTACAGTTTTTAAAAAATGGGTGTTTAGTTATCCTAGTGTTTATATATATTTGGTAAATTATGTACATATCCCTCCAAATAATATGATACATGTATTGTAGGTACTTTATAACAAAGTGTTCCCATTCCCCTCTTGTGCCTTGTGATACTGCTACCATTTATTTCACTTATTTTTATATTATCACCCAGCAATTACCTATTGTTATGAAGTTAAATAGTTATCTTTCAGATTAAGATTAAAAAAATAAAATATTTTATTTAATCTTCACTTATCTCTGCTGTAACATCTTTTGTTTATGTAGTCCCAAGTTTCTGCTCTATTTTATTCTTCTTCTGCCTGAAGAAATTCTTTTAAAATTTATTGCAGGTCAGGTCTGAGGGGAATACGTTCCATTCCCTCCATTTTTTGTCTGAGAAAGTCTTTATTAGTCCTTAATTTATGAAGGATGATTTTACTGAATTTAGAATTCTCCCTTGGTGTTTTATTTTATTTTATTTTATTTTTTCCATTCAATACTTGAGGGGTTTACTCACTCTCTTTTTCATTGAAGGGCTTCTGGAAAATAAGTAAGTCCACTGTAATTTTTATCCTTGTTCTTAGGAAAGTGCTTTCACCTGTAATCCGGCTTTATTTAAGATTTCATCTGTGTCCATTATCTCCTCGTTTGAATATGGCATGTCCAGCTGATTTTCATTTTGAAATTGATGATGCTAGGTGTTCTTGGAGCTTCCTGGATGTGTGGTTTGATTATTGAGCGACAATAATTGGGAGTCGCTCTTAGACATTATTTATTCAAATGTTTCTTCCCTGTGGTTTTTCTTTTGCTTCTGGCCTTCAAAGTAAGTGTCTGCTACACCTTTTGATATCATCCCACATTCCTTGATGTTTTTATTTTTTAATTTTAGTCTTTGCATTACAGTTTGAGAAGTTTCTATGGACTTATCAAGTCCATCAATCCTTTCCCCAGCAGTGTGCAGTCTACTGATGAGCTTGTTAAAGACATTCTTCATTTATACTCTGGCTTTGAATCCTAGCATTTCCTTTGACTCCTCTTAGAGTTGCCAGCTTTCTGCTTATGCATCTGTTCCTGCATACTGTCTCATTTTTTCTTTAAGGCCTTTTACATATTTCACAGTTCATATAAAATCCCCGTCTATCATTCCAACATGTGTATCAAATCTAAGTCTCATTTGGTTGATTGCTTTGTCTCTTGGCATGCTTTGTAAATTTTCTAAAACTCAACATGTTTGATTGGATAATAGAAACTCAGGTAAATAGACTTTAGTGAAAAGATTTATGTTGATAATGGGTAAAGTTGTGCTATGTTTTTGTTGTAGCTATATATGCCAGAGTCTTTAAATTCTTATCATGTCTTTGTTTTTTGTCTCCCCTCTTGAGTCTGTGCCTTACAGCTGTTTCTCTGATAATCCACTGATGCGATATTATCCCGGAGACTGTAGGTGTTGTAGTAAGATGTGGCGGAGCGGGAGAGAGCCATAATCACCTGTTAAATCTCATCTCCCAGCCTGTCTCAGGGCTGTGACCTTCTCAAATAGTTCCCCCTGGTTTTATCTCCCTCCCCCCAACTCTCTTACCAGCCGCAGCATCTCCAGTATTTTTCCTTGCAGCCTTCACTCCTGTTGACTGTGGTTTGGTTTTGTGTTGTTTTCTTTTTCCCCTCAAGTGTCACAAGCAGATTGGAGTATAGACATTCCCTCCTTCTTGTTGGAATAAAGTTTTAGAAGTTCACTGTGTCTTTTCCCCTGAGTAATACTAGGCTGTTTTTATGGAGAAGGCTATAGTCTTATTTCACAAAGACTCCACCCCTGTCCTCCTCCCAGAGCTGTGCGGGGATCTTTCTCAGATGTCCACAGTGGGAACATGGTGACTTACTGGAAGAAAAAGCTCATGGAAGTGAGAATACTCGCCGAAGACTGCTGTCCTCAGGAGTTTGTGGATCTTATGCTATTCCACACTCACCCTCCAATGATTCTTAAACATTTGTATTCAATTGTTCTCATGAGACCCTGGCTCCTGAGGCTACTCCTGCAGACACACAGCTCTCTGGTGCCAGAGCTCTGGATGATGCAGTCTCTCCAGAATTTGCGGTGGCATCTGCCCTGTGAATTCTGTCTTTCAATGGATGTAATAGATCATTAATTTCACTTGTTTATTTTTATTTTGTTTTGTTGTTGTTGTTCAGGGCTGGAGGACAACTTTCAACCCTTGCTATATTGGAGCTGAAATTGGAAATATCCTAGATTTATGGTTTTGAAGGAGAAAATCTTTCATTTTTTTCATGAGCAATACCTGTTTCATGCATGGAACTGGAGAGCTAAGCCAAGTCTTTATGAACAATGATGGGTCTTCAACTAACAGACACAGGGCTGCTTCTAGATGATGCCATGTTATCCCCAGAGAAGAAGGGGCTGGAGATGGGGCAAAGATTTAAGATCTTTTGTATTTCAAATAAAGCATGGAGCCCTTTATCATTTTTTTATGGTAATTGGAGTTCACAGGGTGAAGACATGTTCTCAACTCTGCTAAAAGTTGCTTCTTTGATCTCCCCTTTGATGTAAGAAAGAATGGTCTTGCCACTCAGGAGAGAATTTCCTACGAGGGTGAGAAATAAGAAATTAACTCTCTTTCATGCTTTTCACAATGGTTCTTCAATGACAACTAATATAAAAATTATGTTTAAAAATGTTAGAACTCTTTCCTTTTCCACATCACACCTTACTCATTAAATATTGTCTATTTAGTTAACCTCAATTGAGGTATCATTGCCTTACAATGTCAGTATTGAATGCTCAAATATGTTTTTGTGGAATGCAGTACTTTCTCTTCTCCTTTTAAAAAATATATTTTATTGATTTTATACAGAGAGGAAGGGAGAGGGATAGACAGTTAGAAACATCGATGAGAGAGAAACATTGATCAGCTGCCTCCTACTCACCTCCCACTGGGGATGTGCCCACAACCAAGGTACATACTCTTGACCGGAATCAAACCTAGGACCTTTTAGTCCGCAGTTGGACACTCTATCCACTGAGCCAAACCAGTTATGGCAGTACTTTCTCTTCTTGAGTAGTAAAAAATGTTGATAGCACATCTATGCTAATATTATGAAATATAGAATTAAGGGACATTAATAAAATATAACTACATGACAGGATAAATATAAAATAATCTGTTTAAAAATGGGTCAAATTTTGGCAAGTATATACAGTATGCTTTATATATCCTGAAAACTAGGATACTGTCAAAATATTTATTTTGAATCCTAGATTATTAACTTTGGACCATAAGGTGTTAGGAGGCACAGATTTTCCATGTGATTGTTACTGTTTGTATATGTCCATCCATACCAATGTAGACTAAACACATTCAGATCCTTTATCAACTGTGGAACATGTGAGGATATGGATTCTGATCATTCTTTGCTGTTTGTCCACAGTTATGTTTCCAAGGAATAAGGACAAATAGAGCATATTTTTATACTTAGTATGTGCTTTGTTAATTTTTATACACAGTTGGATGTTTATCTCCTACATGTCTAATAATTGGTGAAGTATAATCATACTAGTATTTACTAATAGGCATGATTGAAACTCATATGCTCTCTTCTCAGAATTCAGAAGTAAGAGCAATCATCGGTTATGTCAATAAAGTAAATGACTATCTCAGCTACATAAAGAAAAGTAGTGCTATACATCACATGTCAGCAAGGACATGCAAGTTTACACAGCATTGAGATACCACTGCACACCTATTAGAGCAGCCAAAATCCGGAACACCTACAACCCCAAATGCTGGCAAGAATGTGGAGCAGCAGAAACTCTCATTACTTACTGGTAAGAATGCAAATAGTGTGTTCACTTGTCAAGACAGTTTGATAGTTTCTTACAAAATTAAATATAATGTTACTATATGATTCAGCAATTGTGCTCTTTGGGTGCACCCAAAACCTGTATAAGAATGTTATTGATACTTTATTCATATTTGCCAAAACTTGGAAGCAACCAAGATGTCCTTCAGAAAGTGAATGGATAAATAAACTGTGGTTCACCTAGACCAGTGGTTCTCAACCTTGGCTGCACATTAGAATCACCTGTGAATCTTTTTAAAATCCTGATTTCTGGGCCTCATCCTCCGGAAATTCTGTTTCTTTGTTACTAATGTTGTGGCCTCACCCCATTACAAAGAAACAGAATTTCCAGAGGATGAGGCCCAGAAATCAGGGTTTTAAAAAGATTCCCAGGTGATTCTAATGTGCAGCCAAGGTTGATAACCACTGATATAGACAATGGTCCATCTCAGTGATGGTTATTATTCGGCATAAAAAAGGGATGAGCTGTCAAGCTATAAAGAGACGTAGAGGAAACTTAAGTGCATATTATTATGTGGAAGAAGACACTATAAAAAAACCACATCATGCCTTATTCCAACTGCATAACATTCTGGAGATTGGGCGTGCCCTCTGCTAAGCCAGCAGGTCGTTATATCCGGAGGGGTCCCAAACTGCGAGAGGACACAGCCCAGGCTGGAGGCAAAACTATGGAGACAGTGAAAGGATCAGTGGTTGCCAGGGGCAGAGGTGGGAGGGAGAGATAAATAGGTGGAGCACAGAGGTTTGTAAGGTAGAAAAAATACTCTCTATAATCTTATAATGGTGGATACTTCATTATGCAGTTGACAAATTTTTGTGCACTGGGCCTCTAGTAATCTTATAATGGTGGATACTTCATTATGCAGTTTTCCAAACCCATAGAATGTGCAACATGGAGAGTCAGTGGTCACGTCACCTAGGAACTTTGGGTGGCAAGGATGTGTCAGTGTAGGTTCCCCATTTAACAAATGCACTCTCTGGTGAGGGTGATGCTAATAAGAAGGCTATGCATGTGTGATGGCAGGAAGTTATGAGAAATCTCTACCTTCTTCTCAATTTTGCCATGAACCTGAAACTCCTATTTAAAAAGGCTTTTTTTAAAAAAATGATGATTCTAGGGTTTTGATTAAGTAATGATAATTGGTAGGAATAGCTAGTAAAACACTTTCATAATTTAAGCAAGCAAACCTCTTTCCTCTCTGTTTCTCTATTTTTTAACATCACCCTGAATCCTCTTACTTTTCAAAGATAAATTAAGTTGCATTTCAAGTTCAATTATTGTATTTTTTATGCAGCATGTGGAAAACATTGTCTGGAATTCAGTGTTGCTGTAACTCTGTGAGAATACCTGATTTTTTATTTGAAAAGAATAGGGATTGATTATCATTAAAAACATTCATATATTTTATTTCATGTTTTTATACATGCTAAATGGTATAAAGAATAATATTGCAAACATAAATGGGTTCACAAGCCAGTTTAAGATATAATGTATTATTATTTATTAATGGAAAATGTTATGAGCCTGACAAACATTGAAAATATACATTAATATGTAGACGCTAGTTTGGTTATTCTGACTTTCTTAAAGGCAGGAATCTGGACTTTCATTATGATGATTTGTATGGATCTCCTTACACAAGGGACATGGAACTTTGTTTGCCAAGTGTCCATTGACTCTTCCTGTCAATTTAGGAAATGATTATTTGAAAATCCACTATTGACCATCTGTTCTGTTGACAGAGTTGCAGCTGTGTCTATGTTGCTTTAATAAGTCTTAATAAATTATTGGATAGTTTAATGACACTCATGGAAATATAAAGTTGCTTGTTTTGGTTTGTGAGCTGGAGAACGTAATCCTAATATGATTATCTGTTTCCAGCCAGCTTTGTTCACATGCAGAAATGCAGAATTAATTATTTTAAATGCATGCCTAGTATGTCCCAGTTTCTAATTGGATACAAACTGAAAAAAACCAAAACACTCCATTAATGTATCTGTCACTTCTCTGTACTTTATATTTGCTTCTTTCACTATTTCTTCATTATTTTGCTATTTTCCGAGATTTGATTACACTATTTTACAATGTTTGTAACTACCAGGCCAGCAGTTTTATGAAGAATGAGTGGACACCTAACAATGAGAATTTCTTTTCAAACAAAACACACTGAAATTTACTTAATCACAAATGCTATTTTCAGGCAATCAGTATCATTCAAATTTGTGCTATCTTTTTAAAAATCCATAATTTAATTAAACATATATCTGCTGAAAATATTACATGTAACAGGAATTTTCACTACTTATGATTTGGGGTGAGCGTATTGTTGCTAACAATACAAAGTCATTTTACTCTTAATATACTTAGAGCATAGCATCATCACAGGGCCTACAAGAAGACTGCTCAGGTATATACTTGATAGGAGTACAGATATACCTCTGGTGTAAAAGGCGTCCTCTCCGGATTGGGACAGCAAACTTTTGTCCAGTTCAATTGGTTTGCCTTTTATTTGACTCACGATTTTGGTTAAAATAAAAACGTTTCCCTTGAGGCCAGGCTGGTGTGGCTCAGTGGTTGAGTGTCAACCTATGAACCAGGAGGTCATGGTTCACTTCCCTTCCCGCAACCTATGAACCAGGAGGTCATGGTTCACTTCCTGGTCAGGACACATGCCTGGATTGCAGGCTTGATTCCCAGTAGAGGGCATGCAGGAGGCAGCCAATCCATGATTCTCTCTCATCATTGATGTTTCTATCTCTCTCTCCCTTCCTCTCTCTGAAATTAAATTAAAAAAAAAAAACATAAAAAAATGTTACCCCAGAGGACAAGTTAGACTTTGCCCCCTGTCTGAACCTTTTGAATCAGATATTCTAATGACCATAATGACAGCATTAACTGCAGTACCTGAGAGAGAAAAGATATAAAACATGTGAAATATGCATAAATTAAGGCATTAGGTCAGCAGTCACCCTGATGTGAGCTAAAGGCAAGATGACTTGACTTAGATTCACCCCAATTGTGTCCTCTATGACAGCTTCTCACAGGAAGGATGTTGCAATACCTGTTTATGATCTGACCAGGCAAAGTGGTAACTACATATTTTAGGAAGAACTGAGACTTTCTCATGACCTTGTCCAAAACATTTGGTCAACACAGTATGGTTTGCCCTGTTCCTCTGTTAGTTTTGCTTTGTTTTTAATTTCTATGTTTGTCTTTACAATTCATTGACTTTAAAATACCTTAGCAATCAGGCATTGAGTTTCTAATTTATTTATTATCTTCCCAAGTTTTTGGGGCACATTTGGTAAAGGACACTGGCCAAGTGACTGGAAATTATATAAGCTTTGATATATGCCAATTTACACAAAAGTATGGCTGCCAAAGTATGAAGAAAGGGTGACTACTATATTTGAAAGATGATGCGTGTATACAGTATTTTTAAAAAGACATATGAACTTTGAATTTTTAAAAATAATATTATCTTACACAAAAAGAGAGAGTAATCATAGTTTTGGTATACTTGCTTTATTTACCCGTCCACTCTTATATTTGCTGAAACATTGAAAAGCAATATCAGACTTCATGTTATCTTAGTCCTAGATATTTAAATAGTCATCTCTGAAACCTTTGGGTATTTTCTTCCATACTTGTGAGTATTAATAAAATTAACAGTATGTTTTTTGGTTATCTAAATCTCAATCCATATTCAAATACCTATGCTGTTGGGGAAAATGTCTTCTTACAATTTTATTTACTAAAAATCAGGTCCAAAACTACCACCATTGCATGAGGTTATCATATTTTTGATCCTGTTTAGTCTCTGCCTGCTCTTTCCCCCTTTTTATCTCACATGGAAGCTCAAACCATTCAGTGTTGTCTGCCTAGGGCCCTGCTGAGGCTTCTGAGGCCACGCCTAATTTCAGAAATAGAAAAGATGGGTAAGAAGCATATCCTGTATATGTCATCAGAAGGTGCAACTACTCCAAATGTAGCCATAAATTAAATCAGAAGAGAACAGAACTACTTCCCTGAGTTCCTTTCTTTGGAAAACAGAAGAATTGATTTTGCTGAATGTACCTGTGCCATACGTCCTCTGTACTAAGCAGCGGACATTTCTGAGAATAGTCCTACATGACTCAATGCCGTATTTAGCTTCAAGAACAGCTCAAGGTGGAATGTCTTTCTCATCCTGTTGCCAGGAGCCACTGGGCTTATACTGAGCAATTAAGTGGATCCCAGAAATCCCCCAGTAGAGGGCATGCAGGAGGCAGCCAATCCATGATTCTCTCTCATCATTGATGTTTCTATCTCTCTCTCCCTTCCTCTCTCTGAAATTAAATTAAAAAAAAAAAACATAAAAAAATGTTACCCCAGAGGACAAGTTAGACTTTGCCCCCTGTCTGAACCTTTTGAATCAGATATTCTAATGACCATAATGACAGCATTAACTGCAGTACCTGAGAGAGAAAAGATATAAAACATGTGAAATATGCATAAATTAAGGCATTAGGTCAGCAGTCACCCTGATGTGAGCTAAAGGCAAGATGACTTGACTTAGATTCACCCCAATTGTGTCCTCTATGACAGCTTCTCACAGGAAGGATGTTGCAATACCTGTTTATGATCTGACCAGGCAAAGTGGTAACTACATATTTTAGGAAGAACTGAGACTTTCTCATGACCTTGTCCAAAACATTTGGTCAACACAGTATGGTTTGCCCTGTTCCTCTGTTAGTTTTGCTTTGTTTTTAATTTCTATGTTTGTCTTTACAATTCATTGATTTTAAAATACCTTAGCAATCAGGCATTGAGTTTCTAGTTTACTTATTATCTTCCCAAGTTTTTGGTGCACATTTGGTAAAGGACACAGGCCAAGTGACTGGAAATTATATAAGCTTTGATATATGCCAATTTACATAAAAGTATTGCTGCCAAAGTATGAAGAAAGGGTGACTACTATATTTGAAAGATGATGCATGTATACAGTATTTTTAAAAAGACATATGAACTTTGAATTTTTAAAAATAATATTATCTTACACAAAAAGAGAGAGTAATCATAGTTTTGGTATACTTGCTTTATTTACCCGTCCACTCTTATATTTGCTGAAACATTGAAAAGCAATATCAGACTTCATGTTATCTTAGTCCTAGATATTTAAATAGTCATCTCTGAAACCTTTGGGTATTTTCTTCCATACTTGTGAGTATTAATAAAATTAACAGTATGTTTTTTGGTTATCTAAATCTCAATCCATATTCAAATACCTATGCTGTTGGGGAAAATGTCTTCTTACAATTTTATTTACTAAAAATCAGGTCCAAAACTACCACCATTGCATGAGGTTATCATATTTTTGATCCTGTTTAGTCTCTGCCTGCTCTTTCCCCCTTTTTATCTCACATGGAAGCTCAAACCATTCAGTGTTGTCTGCCTAGGGCCCTGCTGAGGCTTCTGAGGCCACGCCTAATTTCAGAAATAGAAAAGATGGGTAAGAAGCATATCCTGTATATGTCATCAGAAGGTGCAACTACTCCAAATGTAGCCATAAATTAAATAAGAAAAGAACAGAACTACTTCCCTGAGTTCCTTTCTTTGGAAAACAGAAGAATTGATTTTGCTGAATGTACCTGTGCCATACGTCCTCTGTACTAAGCAGCGGACATTTCTGAGAATAGTTCTACATGACTCAATGCCGTATTTAGCTTCAAGAACAGCTCAAGGTGGAATGTCTTTCTCATCCTGTTGCCAGGAGCCACTGGGCTTATACTGAGCAATTAAGTGGATCCCAGAAATCCCGTGAGTGCTGATCATGCCTCCTTTTAAAATTGTTTATTAGTGGCAACTTTAGCAACAATTTTCTACTAATGCTAGCAAGCAAGTTAGGAGAACTCTACAGAATTGTTTTTGTCTTAAAACTTAATTTCTGGCTTCATTTTCTATTGCTAATGCTTATTTGGCCTTCATCTTTCATTCCTTTTATTCCTCATGCTTTCAGTTCTTATTTCGTGTGTGTGTGTGTGTGTGTGTGTGTGTGTGTGTGTGTGTGTGGTATGTGTGCCTGTAATGCTTAAGAATTTTGGTGCAGACATTTTCCCTATAGCATGAGGTTTTATAACTCATTCTGAAAAAAATTGAGTACTTATTATCTCTCAGGCACTTTTCAAAACTCCTAGCAGTGAACAAAAAAGACAAAATATTAGTAAAAGGGGGATAGAAATTTAGAATTAGTATTAGAAGAAATAAAATGAACTTTGAGGGAACAACCTTTTGTTTATAAGTGGCTTTGTTTTAATTTTATAGCAATAGGTGTAACTTGACAAAAGTAGATATGTATGGCTCTGTTGATGGGTCATAGAAGAATTTAAAACACTAGGGGGAAAAATGAGGTTACTTTGTGCAAAATATGTTGTTATCCAACAGAGGTTTGTTGGAAGGTGTTATTTCTCTAGATATAAAATGATGCCCACATTAAGAGAATACCTTTGCTGGAGGAATTACTAAAAGTGAAATAGTTTATCATCATGGGTACCGAAATCTGTTGCTTTAAGACTTTTATTGGTTTTGTTATTGAACACAATTTTTGATACAATGCTGCTTTTAAGATACAGGCTGCATCACCTCACATTGTGAGTGAAAGGTGTATTTGTGTGAATGTAATGGAGCCACTGGGGCATCACTGCTCTAGAAAGACATTTATGGAGAAAGTAAAGGACTAAAATATTCAAGTTGCCAATGATTTTTTTAACTCAGATTATCACTCCGTTGTAGTCATTTTTCTTGTTATTTGGGTCATTTTTCTTGTTAATTTTTAAATAATTTTGGAATAATTTTTAGATTTACTAAAATGTTGCAAAGATAGTACAAGACATTCTCATGCATCTTTTATTGAATTTCCCCTGCTGTTAACATCTTTTGTTTCTCCTAATAGGACATTGTCAAAACCAAGAAATTAACCTTTGGGATAGCTAGATTAGAGACTTCATGCAGAATTCTACTAATATCTCCTATCTGTTCCATGATGCAGTCACATTCCACTTAGACTTTTTGAACCATTTTGAGGTGTTGGAAGGTGTTATTTCTCTAGATATAAAATGATGCCCACATTAAGAGAATACCTTTGCTGGAGGAATTACTAAAAGTGAAATAGTTTATCATCATGGGTACTGAAATCTGTTGCTTTAAGACTTTTATTGGTTTTGTTATTGAACACAATTTTTGATACAATGCTGCTTTTAAGATACAGGCTACATCACCTCACATTGTGAGTGAAAGATGTATTTGTGTGAATGTAATGGAGCCACTGGGGCATCACTGCTCTAGAAAGACATTTATGGAGAAAGTAAAGGACTAAAATATTCAAGTTGCCAATGATTTTTTAACTCAGATTATCACTCCATTGTAGTAGGTATATTTGGGTCATTTTTCTTGTTAATTTTTAAATAATTTTGGAATAACTTTTAGATTTACTAAAATGTTGCAAAGATAGTACAGGACATTCTCATGCATCTTTTATTGAATTTCCCCTGATGTTAACATCTTTTGTTTATCCTAATAACACATTGTCAAAACCAAGAAATTAACCTTTGGGATCCTGTCATTAGCTAGATTAGAGACTTCATGCAGAATTCTACTAATATCTCCTATTTGTTCCATGATGCAGTCACATTCCACTTAGACTTTTTGAACCATTTTGAGGAAGTAGAGGGAGCATTTGAGAGAACGGGATTCAGATCGGCCAGACCTGGTGTTCAAGGTTGGATAATGGCCTGCATGACGTAGACCTTTGGACAAGTAGGTTAACTACACTGAAACCTGCTTTTTTCATTTGAAAACCAAATGTATATAGTATGTAATTGGCTGGCACATAAGCTCTCAATAAATGTTCAATCCCCAATGGGATCTTAAGGTGTTTTTTCCACAAACTCTTAACTATCAGCCCCTAGCTCCTCAGGGAATCTCCGAGTGCATGTGGAAGTTTAGGATCCGGCAGCACATGCTAAGAGGCAGAACGAAGGCCTTGGGAGCCGGGCCGTGTACAGTGTGGCTGCAGTAGCCTGAGAAAAGCTTTGTAATGGTAGGTGGTGAATTGAGGAAAGTCCACTGCACTGTGGAGGGTGGGATCGCGGCTGTCCATTTTCACAGGGGTTGACATTCAGTGGACAGGGGTGAGCTGCAGCAAAACTGGCAACATGAACCCGCTGCACAGCCCTTTGTCTTGAATGAAG
>NW_005370042.1:799973-821394 GCF_000412655.1 Myotis brandtii | reverse complement strand
ATTATTGATTTCAAAGAAAAAGGGAAGGGACAGAGAAATAGAAACATCAATGATGATAGAAAGAATCATTGATCGACTAACTGCACGCCCCACACTGGGGATTGAGCCTGCAACCTGGGCAAGTGTCCTGACTGGGAATCAAACCTGACCTCCTTGTTCATAGGTTGATGCTCATCCACTGAGCCACACGGGCTGGGCTCACCATAACATCTTATTTTATTAATGTCACCTGTATTTTAATATATACATGAATTTCATTATATTTGTATACCATTTTGAGTAAATTTTACAATGATCACAGCAACTTTTCCTATTTATTCCAAAAGATTGCTGTTCCTAACATTTCCTCAAAAAACTGTTATTGTGATTAATCTATTATATATTAAGAATGACAACTAAGTAGTGCTTAGCAATAATGGGGAAGATAGTTAGACATAAAAACAATGTCATTAGGAATCACTACCTAACAGATATCAGGACAAAGTGGGCAGGAAGTGGTGAGTGCACTATCTGGAAATATTGCCTTGGGAAAAAGTGAAGCATGATAGTATAAAGAATTCATAAAGGAACACCTAGTTCATCAATTATAATTTGCTTATTGGAAATCTTCATCTCTAGACAGGAGAAGGTAGATGATTCATGTACTTTTCTTTATACTTTTGAAATCTATGTATTTTTACATTTTATTTTATAGAGAGGAAGAGAGAGAGAGAGAGAGAGAGAGAGAGAGCGCAATTTGCTGTTCCACTTATATATGCATTCATTGGTCGATTCTTGTATGTGCCCTGAGCGGGGATCAAACCACAACCTTGGTGTATCGGACAATGCTCTGCGCTGCTCAGCCAGGCCTCTTTGTATTTTTGAATTGCTAGTTTAATCAAATGTTGCTTTTGTAAAAAAAATATATATATATATCAAAACCATTGTATTTTCGCCCTAACCAGTTTGGCTCGGTGGATAGAGCATTGGCCTGCGGACTGAAAGGTCCCAGGTTCAATTCTGGTCAAGGGCATGTACCTTGGTTGCGGGCAACATTCCCAGTAGGGGGTGTGCAGGAGGCAGCTGATCGATGTTTCTCTCTCATCGATGTTTCTAATCTCTATCCTTCTCCCTTCCTCTCTGTAAAAATTCAATAAAATATAAAAACAAACAAACAAAAAACCCATTCTACTTTCAATGAATGGTGATTTGTGACTATATCAGCAATGTTTTCAAAAAGATTCCTAAAGTTGGGAAATTTCATTGCAACACTTTAAGAAAGGCTCTTCTCTCATAGAAGATTTGAGTAGTCTATGTTTCTTTTCCCTGCAAAATACTAGCAACAGAAAGAAGGAATTTTCTATGCGATCAGTAATGTGGTTATTTCTTCATTCATTCCTTTATCTAGCATATGCTCATCAGTGCTCTACCAGGTGCCGGGTGTAATAGTTAATAAGACAATGACCTAGTCCTCAGCTAGTGCGCAATATGGAAGAAAGGGCTTATGACAGAATAGATAAGGTATATGATATAGCCACAATAAAATATAACATGCAAATATTAGTAGGTACTTTGTAGCTTGTTAATATATAGATACCAGAAATATAGGATAGAATAGTCTCTTCAAACTCATTCACATATACAAGTGTACTCTAGGCAGAGCAAGTGTCAGAATTCTTTGAAGTGAGCAAGATACAATTAAATTTATTAAGAAATATAACTGTGCCCAGCTGGTGTGACTCGGTGATTGAATATGGGCCTATGAACCAGGAGGTCATGGTTGGATTCCTAGTCAGGGCATATGCCCTGGTTCTGGATTCGATCCCTAGTTGGGGGTGTGCAGGAGGCAGCCGATCAATGTTTTTCTCTCATCATTGATATTTCTATTTCTCTTTCCCTCTCCCTTCCTCTCTGAAATCAATACACACACACACACATATTTTAAAGATATATAAAAATGATTATTAAGAAGCAAATAGGAAAAGTAGAATTCGACGGTAGCTTGTTCAGGAAGGACACAGGAAACAAAAGGGGGTGATTAGCACCCAACACAAGTCCTGGGAGAGCTTTGCTAGGTTTGGAATCTCCTCTGACAAGGTCAAACCATCCTCCACCCTGGTTACTTGCACTTGCATGTCTTCCTGTCACTCTCCGTAAGCACAGCATCCTAGTGATGTGCTGGGTCAGGGACTCTCCTTGGCAAGGTCATGCTGTATCGCTACGTTACAGCGCAGGACCTACCATGCTGCTGGAGCTAAATAAACATGCAGCGAATGACTGCTCAGTGCAGCTCCACATGTAGTGTGATCCCAGGAGCTTGATGAATCCACCACATGCCTACCTGCCTTGGCTCAGAATCTGACAGCACTCAGACAATCAGGATTTCAGCATATCTTCCTACTGGAATTCCTTCAAGGAGAAAACAGCGTATGAAAATCATATCATCAGCTGATCAAGCTTATCTATTAGAATCATTATTGACATTGAAATGATAGTTTATATGTCAAGCACTTCTGAATTAAGTTGGTGTGAAGCAGATTGTGAGAGACCAGTCATCTCTGCTTGCAAAGAATAAATCTTGTTTTCAATCTGTGAAGTCAAGAGCAGCTCCGGAAATGTTCTAGCAGAAGGATTGTCACTCTTCAGAGCCCTGACTCAGATATTAGCTTTATCATACCTTAGGCTCTTTAGATCAATATCTATTTTGAGAACCCAAAGAAAGCTCTTAAAACTCTCCCTAGGAAAACAATAGCTTGCACAAATGGATGTATGTACATTTAAGTGTGTGTGTGTGTGTGTGTGTGTGTGTGTGTGTGTGTGTGTGTTTGGAAGTGTGAAGTCAAGAGCAGCTCCGGAAATGTTCTAGCAGAAGGATTGTCACTCTTCAGAGCCCTGACTCAGATATTAGCTTTATCATACCTTAGGCTCTTTAGATCAATATCTATTTTGAGAACCCAAAGAAAGCTCTTAAAACTCTCCCTAGGAAAACAATAGCTTGCACAAATGGATGTATGTACATTTAAGTGTGTGTGTGTGTGTGTGAGTGTGTGTGTGTGTGTGTGTGTGTGTATGTGTGTGTGTGTGTTTGGAAGTGTTTTATAAATTTTCTAATTGTAATATACAGTAAATTCTTGATGAAATATCTTAGAAAATGAGACTATTTTTAATTTGATCAATTTCCCTTCAAAATGCCACAGGCTGTAGAACACAATGTAAGTGTGAGGTTGGAAGATGTCTTGCATGTTAACAAACAGAACAAGCCAATGTGAATAAACAACAATGAACATTTTCCTCTGCAAACTCTCCTCTTGCCCCCAGCCTGTGGTTCTGTGTTATGGCAGCCTTAGCAAATTAAGATCACATCTTTCTTTTCCCTTAGAATAACACACTAAGGAAATGGTCAGTACAAATATTTATAAAGGGTCATTCTATACTGGATTTGACTGACCTTTTCAGAACCTTTATGAAGCATCCATGTGCTTTCTTTTGATTGAATGTTTACTAATTGCAGAGAATGTCAAATTCCACTCCCCAAAGACAGTCAAGCTCCCCTCTGTCAGAAGAGCATGGTGGACCTTTCCTGCAATGTGGTGGGATCCTTTTCAATGGCTAGCATTCCCTCAGATATAGTGGCCAGAAACACACTGAGAATTGGGAAAGGAGGTTTATTTGTCTGGAACCAAAGATAAATCTTTCTATGTGCAAGGAAAATGTAAGATATTCCCATAGGAATTTACTGGACAAAGATTGCTAACCTTCTTTAAAGACTCAAAACTACCTGCCTCACTGTTTTCTTGTAGATTTATTCAGACAAAGGGGTGAAGAAGGATTTTCCTGGTGTGCAATTTTTCCTTAGATTTGCCACTTCATGTTGTTTTAAATCTGTCCTCTAACTTATTTATGAAGGTTTCTTGAATTATTTGTATCATTCCATTTGCCTACATTCTACTCATATTATTGCTAGGTTAGTCTATCTGAGTTCATTATTATTTGTGTTTAGAATAATATTTTTTTATTTCCCAGTTGTAGTCAAGAAGGCTGCATCATTTCTTAATATCCATCAGTATCACATTTCTTTAAGTTGTTTTTTTTCAGTAACTGCTGAAGGGATTGAAAATAGTGATGAGTGTAGTCTTTTTCAACATTATTCATCACTTAAGAAAACATCTTCAACTACCAGACATTCTACTTCCTCTAGGTTCTCTTCAAATAGTTTTTTCCAAAGAGCACTTTCTAATTGTCCAGATGGGTTGAAAAGTCTATATTTAAAGTTTAAACCATGAATTGATTTTAAAAATATTTACTGAATATCAATTTTTACATGAGGTACTGGGTCATGAAGTAGGGAGACAGGAAAGCTGTCCCAAGCTCTGGCCTCAATAGCAAGACAACCGGAAGCCAGTACTTTAAAATATTGCATAGTTTTTTGATTGTGTGTCATACCAGTGAGATGTAGGAAATGACCTTCTTTAGTCATCTCTCTTATCTTTTTGTTATTAACATTATTAAATTTCATAAAGTAGACTTCTCTAGAGTTATCTTGGTTTTCAAATAATTACAGCATAAATATTCTGGTTCCTCTATAGTTGCTAGTTGTAGAATCATAATAAGATATTTTTCACTTAAAAATGGGCAATATAACACCTGCCCTGTGGGATATGAATGTGTATACACATATGTACACACACAGTCTATATGTATATGTGTGTATATGTCTGTGCACATTAACACAGTATACAGCAATGTTCTAATAAATGTTTAGCAACTGAATTTCCAGGAAAAAGCTCTGATCTATACTGTTACTGATTTCCATGGAATAAATAATCAACATGGCTGATTTCAAGTTATCAATATAACATCTCCCAGTTCACAAAAATCTCTGGAAACCTAACAGTTGGCTTTGGTAATCTAGTACACATCTGCTTGAGGACACCATTTAGTGTGATCCAGTTACTTTGTATATCATTCATGACACACTAGGTGTTTGATAAATTGTTGTTTTTGATTCATGACTGAAATGTACATATTTAGGTAGAAGGGATACAGAAAAGTTATCTGCCTTGAATTTGTTAATGATAATATCAAATAGGAGATTCTTTCCTGGCTCTTCCCAACAATGACAGGGGTAGGGTACAGAGCATTAAAAAAGAATTTTTTTTTCAATAATTAAATGTAATATGAAAATGTTTTCAATCCCTGAAGTGTGCAAAGTTAACAGATAAATATTAAATAGTAGATATACTTATTTTTAAGTAGAATTCACAGCCAAGAAAATAAGAGTCTTAGTAAAGTGTTTGGTATATTTTTGGCTGGACTTTAGACTCTACCCTGTTCTAAAGTGCCATATGAAACAGGATATGGGATAAAGTCATTCAATAACATTGTCAACAGTCATACTGCCAAAAGAAGAGTGAATAATTTTTTGTTTAAGTGTGTAACAAATAGCAGTAATAGAGTTTTGTGTAAGAAATAGGCTGAAATAGAGGCAGAGTTTAAGATAAACTGACAATTAAGAAAGAGAAAACTATCTATCTATCTATCTATATCTATAAAAGCCCAGCATCCGAATAGCAGAATGACCAGAACGACTGGTCAACCAGTCGCTATGATGCGCACTGACCACCAAGATGCAGACGCTCAATGCAGAAGCTGCCCCCTGGTGGTCAGTGTGCTCCCACAGTGGGAGCGCCACTCCGCCGACTGGGTTGAGCAGCGCTCCCACAGCAGGAGCAACTGCTCAGAGGGTGGGTCCACAGCCGCTCCACTGACTGGGATTAGTGACACTCCCACAGTGGGCCAATCCCCGCAGGCCATGCCCCCCACCAGTGCAGGAATCCATGCATCGGGCCTCTAGTATACAAAAAATAGAGAAATATACTAATTAACTGGGACACCATACGGGTCGACCAGACAGTAGGAGATTGTGCATGCAGCGTCCGGGGGTGGGGCGGCAGGGGCCTCTGCGTGCCTGTGCTGGGGGAGGGCCTGATCAGCAGCAGCCATGGCTGCTTCAAGGGCCAGAGAGGGAGTGGGCGATGCCGTGTGATTTCAAGTCACGCGCTGGGCTCCTAGTATCCTATAACCTAATTATTTCATTTCAGGACTTGTTTTTCCCTAAAATTACATGGAAAATTTTTAATCTGAAAGAAGTAAACATACCCTATGGAGAAAATGGTATTATCTGTTTAAGATACACTTGTGTGTTTATAACTGTGGGGATCATAGGGATGAGATGGAGAGGTTTCTGCCAAGAGGATCCAGTTTGGTTTCCAAGCTGTAAAATTTCTTGAGTTGCATTAGAAGCAGAGGTTGGCAATTTAAAGTTTTACCAGCTCTACTTCATACATAGAAACTAACACAGGGAGGCTGCCACATTGAGGAGACAAAGAAACATGTCCCAAATGAAATAACAGAACAAAATTCCAGAAAAAAAAAAGCGCTAAACAAAATGGAGACAAGCAGTCTACTAGATACAGAGTTCAAAACACTGGTTATAAGGATGCTCAACAAACTTAGTGAGAACTTCAATAGCATAAAAAAAGGATGTGGAAACCATAAAAAAGAACCAGTCAGAAATTAAAGATGTACTAACTAAAATGAAGAATAATTTACAAGGAATCGATACTAGAGTTGATGAAGCCAAAAATCAAATCAGTGATTTGGAATATAAGGAAGCAAAAAACACCCAAACAGAACATCTAAAAGAAGAGAGAATCACGCAAAATTGAGGATAGTGTAAGGAGCTTCTGGGCCAGCTTCAAGCATACCAACACTTGCATTATCGGGGTGCTGGAAGAAGAGTTAGAGCGAGAAATTGAAAACCTATTTGAAAAAATAATGGCAGAAAACTTCCTTAACCTGGTGAAGGAAATAGACCTACAAGTCCAATAAATGCAGAGTCTCAAACAAGATGAACCCCAAAAGGCTCACACTAAGACACATTATAATTAAAATGCAAAAGGTTAAAGACAAAGAGAGAATCATAAAGGCAGCAACAGGAAAGCAGTCAGTCACCTATGAAGGAGCTCCCATAAGATTGTCTGCTCATTTCTCAACAGAAACTTTATAGGCCAAAAGGAATTGGTAAGTAATATTCAAAGTGAGGAAAAGCCCGGACCTACAACCAAGATTGCTCTACATACAAAGCCATTATTTAGAATAGAAGGACAGATAAAGAGTTTCCAAGACAAGAAAAAGCTAAAGGAGTTCATCACTACCAAACCAATATTTCATGAAATTTTAAAGGGTCTTCTTGAAGAAGAAGAAAAAAAAAGGATAAAAGATATGAACAATAAAATGGCAATAAGTACATCTATCAACAACTGAATCTAAAAATGACAAAATAAATGAACAAATGCAACAGAAACAGACTCATAGATACAGAGAACATTTTGATGGTTACCAGATAAGAGGTTACCCCTGGGTTTGATTAATTTGTTAGACCATTTCACAGAACTCAGAGAAACATGTTATTCACTGACTTATTATAGAAGGATAATTCTCAGGAACTGCTAGATGAAAGAGATGTAGGCATGTGGGAAGGGCATGTAGATTCCATGTCCTCTCCAGGCACACCACTCTCCCCTGATCTCCATGTGTCCTCCAGACCAGAAGTTCCCTGAACCTCCTTTCAGGTGTTCATGGGGGTTTCATTACACAGGCATGACTGGTTAGATCATTGGCCATTGGAGGTTGATTCAACCTCCAGCCCTTCTCCCCTCCTTGGATGTCAGGGGGGCTGGGACTGAACGTTTCAAACTTCTAGAGAGTTGGTTCATCTGGTGACCTGCCCATCCTTCAGGGACATTCCAAATGTCTCCTTCTTAACATAATAAGACACCTGCATCACTCTCCTCACTTAAGAGATTCCGTAGGTTTTAGGAGCTCTGTGCCAGAAATGGGGACAAAAATAAAATACACATTTCTTATTATAAACCACAATATCACAGCAGGTAAACAAAGCATCCGCATGTGAAGTCTAGTGAAGTGGACGCAGTTTAATTAGTTTTTAGATATTATACCCCACTGAGTATGTGTACTCAGGAAATGAAGAGGGTAAACCTCCTCATATGAGGAATTCCAGGTTACAGGTACAGATCATGGAAAGCTATGCACCGGTTTTACTTAAAGGCTCATGAACATAAGTTTTTTTTAAATTTCATATATATTTATAATTACAGCTGACATTCAATATTATTCTGCATTAGTTTCAGATGTACAACATAGTGGTTAGAGAAATATGTTACAACCTTTGAATAAAGGGCTCTTTATGTCTTTGAAGATTAGAAATAAAACTACCTTTTTGTGTCACTGTAAGGAATGTTTTTTTCAAATGTATTGGCAGTAACTGTATTGTTCCCAGTAATTTGTTTCCTTGTTTGCTCTCAGTCTTCTGTTAAGTCTTTAATAGGATATGGCTGGGGCTCTGCAGAGAATAGCTCAGGCATCAAATGCTCAGGTGCAATTCCTGGCTCCCTATTACACTGTTTAATTTGAAAAGGTCACTTAGCCATTTTTCCACGTTCAGTTTTTGTATCTGAAAAATGGGGATTGTAACATTGCTCAGCGATCCTTTATTGAGATTCAATGGAAGTACATGAAAACCACTTGCGATAATGTCTGGCACATAATCAGAAATCTACTCCACAAACCTACAAAGTTTTGTCTGATACCTGCTGTAAACACAAAGGTGAAAATGAAATGATGACTAGTCCCCAGAAAGACAGGTTTATGAGTTCTTGGGGAGCAAGATACGTAGTGTAAGCATGTAGCAATGTACTGGAGAGGGTGAGCTGGAGAAAAGTCCCAGTCACCCCTGAGACACTGAACAGAGGCCTAGGGAAAGCCTTCCTGAGGGCAGTAGGGCAGATGAGAGGTCTTCCTTGAAAAGTATCAAGAGTCACTGTGTCAAGAGGGGAAAGGACATGCTGGTTAAAGACCAGCTCAGGAAGTAAGTTTTATTTTGAAATGAACCACTGAAACAACGCATTTGCTGATTGACCTAACTCATTTTTTAAATTTTCATAGGATATGCTTTGCTACACAGTTCCAAAAAAACATGATTTTATAAATTTAAGTCTTAAGACTCTTGAACTTAGGGACTTGGGTACGTACATACACGACAGTATGTGTATGGCCAAGTTTTCATAAATCATGATGGCTTTTTATTATTTCTACCACATTTTTGTTAAGTATCTTTCTGTCAAATCAAATAGTGCATAAGGACATATTTAAAAACAAGTTGAGTTGCTTTTCCATCTCCTCCCCCAATATTTCTCTATCACAGTATTGGAGATTCATATTTTATGATGAATATTCGATGTCTTTGTGTATGATTATAGAGTCATTTCCAAACACAGATACATAGATAATACTCATATAAATGCCTGCGTATTTATACTATCTGCTGTATTTTTTATTACTATTATTAACTTGCTTTACAAAATGTGACTTGAAGGATATTAAAATATTGGGGAATTTCAATAAAAAAAGCCCAGTCTGTACTAACGATAGTGTGATCATTACAAATGTAAATGCTCAATACATAGAGCATATGTTCGCTGAAAATTTTAAAATTATGCAACTTTGTGCTGCAAAGAAATATGGTAGGTTGATTTCTAAACATTTTTTCATTATAAATTATATCATAAGAAAAATTACATGAAAATATGGAATATATATTCAGTAATCAAAAGAATGATTTTTTATTTTTAAAGATTGTTCACAAAATTTTTAATTGGATTGTGAGTATTAAATCTCTTTGGTATTTACATTTTGTGAATATTTTAAAAGTGTTTTCTTTAGATCAATATTTTCTTTACATTGTGAATTGCATCCTTTGCAATTTTAAAGTACATAATAACACTTCTAATTGTCAACATAAAAGTAGTGAACAGATACATGGTTTTAGAAACACTTGAGATGTGTGTTATCAAGGATGATTGAAGAAAATTGATGTTTACTGCTTGCAATCTGTTTCATGGGAATGTGGGAGAGAAGCTTGGGAACGCTTAATTTGACGTCTGTCAAATGTGTAGGGAAGTCGCTAGAATGAGGCAAACTGGCTGTGGGAGAAAGGAGACTTCTTCAAGTGCTAGCATTTGGACAATTAAAAAGTCTGTAGTTTCCATAGCTCAGCATGATTAGAATTTGAAATGTATATGAGTGAACAACTTTTCTTTTCTTTTTTCAAAGATATGTTTATGTAGACCAAGTCTTATTTGTTAGACCCTTGAGTATCTACATATAAAATGACTCACTGCATAAAGTAATTCTCATTAAAATAAAATTTAAAATATAAACTTACTAACCTCAGTTGAAAGTAAAGTTCTATTACAGGCTACTAATTAAAAATCATAACTTCATCCTCTGTTGATCACATGATCAGCCATACATCATTATTTCTCTCATTTAGTGAATGTTATCCAGTGTTTGTCTATTTTAATTCTAGATAGAGAAAAGCCATTGTGTTGTAAGTGGGCATCATGATGTTGTGCATAGTGCCAGTGGCTTCACGATGGAATGATAATAAAAGTAAAATGTTTATTCAAAAGGCAACCAAGTAACTATTTAAAGAGACAATCACATGATGTTAAATTAGGCACATATAATGTTGACAAATAGGCAACGATCAAAAAACATTTTTTCTTCAGTTTTTGTTTGGAACAAAAGAGACTTTGCCCATTTGTTTGTTTGAGAAATATGCAATGTATCTATATTCTTTATTCTTTCATTCACTAGATAAATAATTCTATATTCTAAGTAGTTTAACATGAATTCTAAACATGCCATTTTCCTAAGCTTATTATTAATTGGATCTCATATATTTCCTATTGAAATGCCCACTAATAAATATGAGATTTTGCTTCAAAAAATCCAGAGAGATATAGATAGTATGAATCCACTCTCACATGGATTCCAGATTTGGTTAGAAATGGAACAATCAGCCTCATTAGGGCAGTGAGATTCGGGGAATAAGCAGGAAGCCAAGAGGAAGACAGCAGACAAGGAGAGAAGTCACTGCCGGCAGAAGTAGTGTCAGTCAAGGGACACCACGGTGAACACAGAGAAGCTCAGCAATCTAAAATCAGGCCAGAGCAAGGGCTGTTGCCATGTGGGAGTTTGTTGTTGTTTTGATTATTATCCGCTGGAGCCTCTTTTCTCATTGGGAGCCAAAATAGAAACAGACTCATCGTCCCAGAGAACAGACTGAGGTTGACGGAGAGGAGGGGGCTTGGGGGACTGGGTGAAAGAGGTGAAGGGACTGAGAGGTACAGTTTAGAAGTTACAAAATAGTCACAGGGATGCAAAGTACATCATAGGGAATAGAGTCGATAATGTTGTCATAACTATGTGCAGTGCCAGGTGGAGACTTGAAACACTGGGGGAAATGTTTGTAAAGTGCATGATTGTGAATCACTACGCTGTACACCTGAAACTAATACAAAATAATATTTGAATGTTAACTGTAATTGGAAAATAAAAACAAATCTTAACGTAAAAGTAAGAACATTACTGGTTTGGTTGTTCAGGCACAGGTCACAGTGCAAGCATGTCCTGGATGTGGAGAAGAGGGAAGAACGTAAAAGTCAAGGCGAAGGAATTACAGGCAGAAGGAGGTAAACAGTGGAGTGTGGAGGTAGCTCAAGGTGTATAAATGCACAAAACAAGTTCGGAGTCATGGTGTCAGCGTGCAAGTGTGTTCTGGGAACGGGACTGGCGCTACACAGCATGGGGACATTTTCACCTACATTGTGTGGACTCAATTCTGGGAACTCATTGCAGCTCTTTATGGGAGTTGAAGCAGAGACAGACTCTAGAGCAGTGGTTCCCAATCTTTTTTTCGGCCATGCCCCACCTATGCATCTCTAGAATCCTGATGCCCCCCTGTGACATACAATTCTTGTTATTCAAAAAGTGCACTGCTATTCATGTAGAGGAAGCCTAAAAGGCCATTAACTTGTTCTAAACAAGCTTCCAAAGAACATGGCACCCATGAAATAGAAAAATAAAAGAACAAAAGGACAGTTGAAATACTGAGGAAGAAATCACTAAGAAATTTTTAAAAAATAATATGAAATGGTATGAAAAAATAGCAAATAAAGTTTCAAAACATATAATAGAGAACTGAAATGCATAAATACGTCACTATGTGTTCATATACTGTATATGAGCCCCTAGAACCATAAGAAATGCAAAAAAATCACTGTAAATAACTCACTCTCAAATTGCCTCCCTTAAATATCAAATTTCCCCCCTGTGGGGCATGTGCCCCACGTTGGGCACCACTGGTCTAGGGCTTTGGGCATTTTCATGTCCTGAGAAAAGTTTATCTTAGTCCCTTCTCCCAGTTGCTCCACATGCAAAATCCTCTCTCTCGTTAAGTCACCTGCTCTATGCTCAAATCTGCCTTAGAGTTTCCCAGATACTTATTCATTATTTCCAAAGTCAGGTGAACTTTTCAAAACTGCTTTCAAAATAAAACAGGCCTGCTAGAGAACTATTTAAATCCATATGTAAAATGAGATTTAAATTATCTTGTTTCACAGAATACTCTCTTCATATATGGAGAATACAATAAGTCATTTTAAGTCCACACACAGGTAACATTTAACAAATCACCATTATCACCAAGAAAGAATATTTTTTAACTCTCTTGTCTATTCCATTAATGAGAGCATTTTTTATTTATCAATTATATTTTTATTGATATAAGAGAGGAAGGGAGAGGGAGAGAGATAGAAACATCAGTAATGAGAAAGAATCATTGATCGCTGCCTCCTGCACACCCCCTACTGGGGATCAAGCCTGCAACCTGGGCATGTGCCCTTGACTGGAATCAAATCTGGGACCCTTCAGTCCACAGGCCAACGCTGTATCCACTGAGCCAAACTGGCTAGGGCAATGAAAGCATTTTTATTCCAAAAATAAGCGAACCAGCTAGCTAATATAGAACAAGCAATATAATTACATTTCAACTGAATTTTTTACTATTAAAATAAGGTCTTATCAAACTAGAGACTCTGAGGTGAAAATTTTGTGTATTATATTATTGATCAACACGGCTTTCTTTTCTTTTCAATCCTTATTTTAACAAGTGCCACGAACTTATACATTTACCCCATTGCTGTACGCTATTATGACAATACCTTTCCTATGTGTATAAATGGAACACGGCAGATGTAACATTATTCAGGTTCATATTACAAATACTCTTCGACTTCTGAATGTTGGGAAGGTTCACTCAGCGATTCCTCCAGGAGGCAAAGGATTCTGCCCGCAGCTCACGGCACAGACCAGGAGTAATGAGCACCTCCGAAGCCGACCCCTGGCAATGTTCTCTGGTTTTCACAGCCCGCTGGGTTCCGCCCATTAGGTCCCATGCATCGTCTCATCTCATGCATTTCTCAGAAGATAGAGAGGAGGGAAAGAGGGAAAAAATGGGGAAAAAAGGAGATGGATTTTCCAGTATAAAAAACAACTTGCTTCAGATAAGGACCAAATGCGTTGAGAAACAGAACCCATAGCAAGTCTTTGAATCAGAGGCAGATCCCACAGGTTTTCCCAGACTCTGTGTTCTGGCCTGGCTCTCCTGGACTCTGCCCTTAGCTGAGCTCATCCTGAAGCTGACAAAGGTTGGTGGTAGGCTAAGCCTTTTCTTTCTGTCTTTTATATATTTTTTCTTTTGTTTTGGTTCTGGATAGTTTTGGATATTTATATCTGTTTTCTGCTGGGAAAATCAATCTCACTATAAAAACAAATACACCACATGAAAATAATTTTAAGAATTATTAAACGCAATGGGACTTTCTGCATCAGTTCCTTACGAATGTTATTAAAGCCTGTAAGTGTCTCACCCTCATAATACCTGTGATCACTATTGCTTAGGAGCTAAAGTGATCTATTCCGTCTTTTGCTTCCTGTGATCCTCTCTGCTTCCCTTATGCTCACATTTCCTGTGCCTTTCCTTGGTCCCTTTGATCCACAAGGCCTTCCGGGAGTGGAGTGTACTAGGAGCCAATACAATTAGGCGATCGAGCTCCTAAGTAGCATAAATCAGAAAAAAGAACACAGTGGCATCCGTGGCGTTAGCCTCATGGCCACCTCGAAGTTCCTGAATTTCCCACCAGCTTCCGCTTTCAGCAGAGGACACAGAACACTGACCACAGGGTCAGCAAATAAGAGAGACCTTAGCTGCTAAGAGCAATGTCTTGTTTTCCCGCACGGACTTGAAGGCAGTCTGTTACCATAGTGCACAAGCTGGTGGTTTGGGATCACTTGTTCACCAGGAGTGTGAATGTTATTCAGCTTTAAACTTTGAGTATTGACTCTTATTTTTTAATTCCCTAAATACACTATATTAAGAATACATATTATAGCCATGACACAAAGTGGACAAATCTACAACACACATAGTGAAAGTGGATTCAAGAGTAGATTCCAACTCAGCTTTATAGAAAAGAGAGATCTGGAAAGTGGAAAAAACAATATGAAAGTGTGAAAAGTAAAACAATGAAAAATAATATGTTGGGTAATTTTTTGGGGAAAGGAAACCATATAGTTGTGACATTATTATTTTTGAAAAAAGGAGAAAAATATAACCTCCTGAGCTTTATAGAAAAGAGAGATCTGGAAAGTGGAAAAAAATATGAAAGTGTGAAAAATAAAACAATGAAAAATAATATGTTGGGTAATTTTTTTTGGAAAGGAAACCATATAGTTGTGACAATATTATTTTTGAAAAAAGGAGAAAAATATAACTTCTTTTTTTTAGTGAAAATTGTCCAAAGCTGAAATATAAAAATGGCAATGTTTTTTTTTAAAGTAGTAAATAGTGGAAAAATAGGAAAAGTTGATCCAAGAGCCATATAGGACAATATGAAAAGTGTAACATATGTTTGATTAGGGTCCCAGGAGCAGTAAAGAGAGAACAAGGCTCCCAAAGCATGTGAAGAGACAATAGATAAGAATTTGCTAAACTAAAGAAAGACAGTGAACGACAGATCCATGATGTGTGTGGAAGCCCAAGCGTCATAATTAAAAAGAAGAGCACAACTAAGTGCACAGATGGGGAAGACATCTTAGTGGTTCTCAACCTTCCTAATGCCACGACCCTTTAATACAGTTCCTCATGTTATGGTGACCCCCAACCATAAAATTATTTTCGTTGCTACTTCATAACTGTAATTTTGCTACTGTTATGAATCGTAATGTAAATATCTGATATGCAGGATGTATTTTCATTGTTACAAATTGAACATAATTAAAGCATAGTGATTAATCACAAAAACAATATGTAATTATATATGTGTTTTCCGATGGTCTTAGGCGACCCCTGTGAAAGGGTCGTTCGACCCCCGAAGGGGTCGCGACCCACAGGTTGAGAACCGCTGTGGGAAGGCAGAGAAGGAAGAACATGTTCATTACATGTCTTATGAAATGAATTACGCACAAGGAAACCATTTCTCCAATTTAAATTCAGGCTATGTCTTCGTATCATTAGATTAACATAAAACAAGTGCAGGCATATCCGCCCTTTTTGCTACCAGCTGTAGTGAAGAAATATGTGGAGTTACCCAGGCCATCAAACACTATTTCTGTGGAAACATCCCTCATACTGGGAGAGCTGTACCAGCCCACAGAGGGCAAGTGTTGGGAATGTGCATGGGAGCCAGGCATACCTCCCTCCTGCCCATCACTGTTCCAAGCTGGAAGTAGACCCTGTCCCGGGCTGACGGGATGGGACTGACTCCCATCCGGCAGAAGCTGAGTGACCGTGGACCTCGCACCTTGCTGGTGGTGAGCTTCCAGACTCAGGGCAGAAGTTTAGCAAATTCTTATCTATTGTCTCTTTCCTGCAGTCACGGCTGTTCTGAATGCCTGTGTCGGTTATGAAATAAATCATTGGATTTTGCCACAATTGAACACCACTCATTCAGGAAATAATATGATGGCACATCGGAATCTTGATAAATATTTCTTCAACTATCAAATCAATGAATAAGATTGAGTCCTTATTATCTATGCAGAAAAAGTTACAGACCGGAGGGTTTGGTCACACAAATCAGCAAAATACAGCTGAATCTTGAACAAATTGGGAGTTAGGCTACTGACATCCCCCCGCCCCCGGCAGTCGAGTATAAATTTTGATTTCCCCAACACTTGTCCCCCAGTATCCGCAGGGATTGGTTCCAGGACCTGCTTGGATACCCAAATTCACCAATGCTCAAGTCCCAGATCAATGCAAGCAGTCAGTCCTCCTCACCTGCGGACTCCACCTGCAGATTAAAAAACAAACGGGTATTGATCGAGAAAACCTCTGAGTGTCAGTGGACTGTGCCGGTCAAGCCCGTGTTGTTCACGGGTCCCCTGGATACTTCCTCAGTTTCTATTAACACTCGGGATTATTGCAACAGCCATCTAACTATTCGCTCTGCACACACACTATTGTCCCTTCTGAGCAAGATCATAATAACACTTCAAAATTAAGTTTTGGTTTATGACCTAAAAACTTACTATGTTAATCTGGTCTTTAATTTAATCAGGGCCACTGAAGTGTGGGAGGTACTTCTGAGTTACACGATATATGAAACCAAATACGCCATTTATTTCTACCTGTGCCAAGTGGCCATTCCTCTGAAATCTGGTTCATGCCTGCGCTGGGCCACACACCCATGATCCATCCATCCCAAAACAAGGACTCCAAATACTAAAGACTGAGTCGTCGCCTTGCCTAAGGGGACACCTCAATCTTGGAGCCTTTGTTGTGTTGTTTTGTGTAGAGCATTCTCTGTACTAACTTGTTGTGGTTATAAAACAATGAGCAAAACAGTTTATTTTATTTAGTTTCTAATCCACACCTCTCTGTCCCAAGTTTGTCCTCCTCAAAATCCACTCTTTAAAAAAAAAATCTGAGAAGTGTGAAAAATATTTTTTTTACATTTTTAATTAATTTTGAGAGAGAGAGAGAAATCAATTTATTTTTCCACTTATTTATGCTTTCATTAGCTGTTTCTTGTATGTGCCCTGGCTAGGGATCAAAGCCGTAACCTTGGCATATCAGGACGATGCTCTAAACAACTGAGCTACCTGGCCAGGGCTGAAATTTTGTTCTTTTTCATATGAGTCAAGCCCTGCCAACCTTCCTATTATTTCTTTCCCCCCTTTCTGTGTTCTAATGTCTTCTGACAAGGCTGCACATTGTTTGCTGGTCCATTAATTTCCAAGCGCTTCATGATGGAATAGACAGGAAGGTTCAAAGTTGTTCATGTTTGAATCCAGGCTTCCTGATTGATTAGCTGTGGAACAGGCAAGGGTTTCACATCTTCCTGTGTATAAAATTGCTAGTGGCAATCAGACAGTTAGCATTTGGATAAATGAGAGAATGTTTACAAAAAATGTGTGAAAATACAACACATAGAACTGCTAAATATTGCTGTATCTGAACCGGTAACTGTGTAAGGTAGTCAGTTCTGTGTCACTGTGAGAAGAGATTAGAGACATAGAAGAAGGAAGTGACCACCCTAGTTAAGAAACTTGGGACATGTGACTGCAAAGATAATCAAATCAAAGAATCTCGTCTACTCTGGGTAAATGTTCTAAATGAAAGTATTGCCTTTGGTTGAATAGAAAATTAATAATGTAGTTAGCTAGATAAGAATTATGAAGATAGTCATAGTTCAAGAAGTTTCCAGTTTAGTGGAATGGGTAGCATAGACATTAGTGTGTTTTACTAAATTGCCCTAATTACCCATGAATGCGAGGGGCAAATCCCCAGTGTTGTGCCTTATGGTAGGCCCAGAGCAAATACTTGCTGAGGGATTGATGTCCAAGGTAACCGGGGTCACAGCTTTGCAGGGAACTTCGCTCTGGCTCTGAAGGTGACGCGCTGTTATTGTTCTTTCCTCTAGATTCTGAAACAGGAGGCCAGTGCTGCTTGCAGATAGGGTTCAGGCATTTTACACTCCAGTCAGTGTGAAGCACAATAAACTTTGTGAGAGAAAACAACCTGAAATAAATTGATACAAAACCAATTTCCCCAAAGAAAAGCCATCAACTTACTACACAGCAATATCTACTCAAAACGCCAGGGCAAAGCTGTGTCCATTGTGAGTGGAGCTGGCTGTTTGTTTGCCTGACTGAAAGCTTGCAAGCTGATCGCTGGTCTCCATCCATTTGGTTCTTATCTGAGAATATGGAATTCCACTTTATTTTAAATTCTATTTATAAAAGTTATTACGCAAACATGCTTAAATTGGTGTTATGCCCAAAAGAGGGGGTAAAAGACCATTTAAAAAACAAAATGTTGGATCACAGGGTCAAATGGGAGTTCCATTTAGAGCATTGTCCCCATACGCCAATGTTGTAGGTTCCATCCCTGGTCAAAGCACATATAAGAAGCAACCAATGAATGTATAAGTAAGTGGAACAACAAATCTATGTCTCTCTCTAAAATCAATAAAAAAATGAGAAAAGGAAAGTGTAGTGAGTGCTCTGTATAATTCTGAGGTAAGATTTATGTAAAAAGTGGAATTCTTCAGAACCTAAACAAATGTTTTCCAGCTGCCATTTCTCAGTTCATTCAAACTGATGAAAAGAATGTGAACATTTCCCATTTGCATACATTATTAGACATTTGAATATCTAAACAGAACAAAATAAAATCTGAATATGGGATTTTGTATCCCTGCATTGGACTCACTGGGGTCTGAAATAGGCAATTACAGACTTTGGAAGAACAGCCCCAAACAGACACTTGGAAACAAACTAAAAGGCAAATAAATGCGTCCAGGCTTTTCTAGGGGAAGAAGGAGCGGATTCCCGATTCGAGTGCAGAGCACCCTGGTCACCACGCAGTGTGGATGCCACCCGGTACAGAGCTTGAGTTGCCCCTTTAATAAACCTTCTCAGCGGGAACGTGCATGGAGGTCAAACAATAACACTCTTCAAATGACAGTGTATAAAATATCCTCTGTTGAAAAAATATTTAAATCAGAAAAGCTGTCATTGTTTAAATAATTGGCTTTGACAATAAAAAAGAGCAGCATTAATTATAGTCTAGACTTCTTGACGATAAATCTAACATTTCCATTACTGTTAATGGGGATTTTATGTTTTAATTTTCATCACTTTGAAAATATATTCTTATATTAAGACCATGTTTTATTTCATTATGATCCTAAGTGTTATTTTTTGCTTTTAATATTATGAATCAAGAATATTTAGATCTAGGTAATACAACTCAAAGAAATTAGAAAACGTGTTTTCTTTGCTAACCTCAGAAAATAAAATATGAAACACTGACAAGATAATGCCTTTATTGACACACATGCACACACTTATAATTCACAGAAGTAAAATATTAGTTTCCATTTTATTGTTCAAACTGAGAGTAAGAGTTAGCACAGTTTAAACAGATAAATCAGCATATATAATCTATTTCTACATTTAAAAGCAAACTAATTATATACATACAGCATACACCACAGGTATATACTATATATATTCACACACACAGCACATGTATATCCAACCCCTACTCTGTCCAATTTACAGATTGAATCAAATAAACCATTACACTATTTCTGCATCATCTACGCCCAGCCTGTTTTTGATAACTTTTCCTCTCTTGAATTTCACAGGACACTAGCAACATGGTTTCTTTCACACAGAGTTAGAAAGTCCTTGTTTGGACTGCTGCTGAGATGGTTGATGGAGGTGTGTTTCACTTTAGAAGAAAATAATTTCTCAGAAATGACGTGCTGTGCCCTGAGCTCTGAGTGGCAGGCACATCATGTTTTGCCAGGGTGTCTCTCAGTTGTCTGAAATGCATTGTCTCATTTTATTAACACACCCTGAGCTAGGTTTTCCATGGACTTGGGGTCTGTGTCTTTCTCACGCATCCTTCTATCTCTCCACCTCATGGGTACCAAGCTTTTATTCATCTGTTCGCTCATTCAGCACATATTTGTGTGCTTATGAACACCAGGTACATAGTTGAAGGAGAGAACAAGACACATGGCCACATCCCCATTATATTCTAGAGCAGTGGTTCTCAACCTTCTGGCCCTTTAAATACAGTTCCTCATGTTGAGACCCAACCATAAAATTATTTTCCTTGCTACTTCATAACTGTAATACTGCTACTGTGACGAATTGTAATGTAAATATCGGATATGCAGGATGGTCTTAGGGACCCCTGTGAAAGGGTCGTTCGACCGCCAAAGGGGTCGCGACCCACAGGTTGAGGCCCGCTGTTCTAGAGGGTGCAAATAAACCGGCAATAATTCCTCTTGTATGGCAGCTGGGTGAGGATGACCTGATAGTGCACATGCCAAGGACCAGGAAACTCACACAGAAGCAAGTTTCAAAACGCATGCAGGTCACAGAGGAAGAGTGTCAGGGACCATTGAGTCCAGGCATTAAAGGTTCCCATCAGATGCTTTTTTGATGGTGACATTGATTTCCACCCCCGTCATTACTTTATTTGAGAGCTACTTATGCATTTAAAATCAAGGTTTATTGGCATTTATTGTGAACTGATGGACAGTAATCCTGAAAGCTTCAGGATGGCAGCTTTCCTGGGCAGCCAAGGCCATGACAGACAGACAGACAGACAAAGGATCCAAATAGTTCCCCTTGGTTTCAAGTCGCCAGGATGGCAGCTTTCCTGGGCAGCCAAGGCCATGACGGACAGACAGACAGACAAAGGAGGATCCAAACAGTTCCCCTTGGTTTCAAGTCATTTATTTGCCCTCCTGACTTGAAGCAAATTGGCCCTGTTTTTGTAAAATGCCTGTTGAATCAGAGTGTTCCTGAGGTCTTTTCAACTATATAGAACTATATATCTAATTGCACTAACTGGTGAAAACCTTATATTTAGTAAGATCCAATTCTACCGTTTTTAGTGGATCTGGGAATGACATAGTCTGCTTTAGAGGACTTTCAGATAGTGGCATTTCTCCCCATCAATCATTAATACTTTATGGAGATATTGGCTATTTTTATTGTTATTCTGCTTTTCAGTGATTACTTGGACTCATTATTATCAAACTATAGTATTGACAACCACCTGAAATAATCTAAGCTTGCTTTGTTTTGTTAGTGCTGTGATTTTTTGACATATTTCTCAATATTAGGCTTGTTTCTCAATATTAGGATTGTTTTTCACAACTCTCTTCTCTAATAACACTCCTATCTTTATAACTATCTTCTCATCTTTTGATTTTGACTTAGGATGATAAAGGGTGGCCTTATCTCTTGAATTCTACCTTTGCAAAAAGGATTAGATAAAATTCTGCCTTACAATCTATAGCCCTTCTCTGTGGAAAAGGATGGAAGAAATGCCATGCATTTCCTCTGTGCTGCACAGGTTGATGAATTTCTACATCTCAGGAGACAGTACTTCAACATATTAAAATCTGTTTTGGAAAGGGATATATAT
>NW_005370042.1:796353-799096 GCF_000412655.1 Myotis brandtii | reverse complement strand
AAGGTTTGTTGACTCTGTGGATATATTCATGCATGCGTAGACACTAGTGCCCCATACATAGCAATTCATTTATTTGCCTCTTAAAACTTAAAAATAAAAAGAGAAGAAAAGAAATGCCACAACTGTAGGATTGTAGACTGATGTTAATATTGTATAGAAGCTACATGAAAACCCTCATATTTATTTGTGTTTGTCTTTTACAAGGCACTCATTGCAAAGGCGATATTCTACAGTTTCTTACTTCCTACATTTGTGTGTCACTGAGCAGGTGTAATTTTAAATTGTGAGGCATGTCATATTGATTCTTTGTTTATTTTTCATAAAATAAACAGGGCTCTTGAAACCCAAAACTGAATAGAGGCTCTAGAGCTTGTTGAAATACCTGCTTCTCATATGAGTAAGTCAAATTTGGAAAAGGTGTGTGTGTGTGTGTGTGTGTGTGTGTGTGTGTGAATGATTGTGAAACACAGATGGATTTGAATATAGCTCAACTTTAGGTGTTTTTATATATGCACTCCCTATAGTTCCTATTGATGTTCATTACATGTGTATCTTTATAAATCCTGTATGCTTCAAGTTCCATCACATCAAAACTGTTAAGAAGAAAATTAAATTCATTTTATTTATAGGTCTGAAAGAGTCACAATAGCACCGTGATTTCAGAATCCATCATACTAGTGGTTCATAAAAATAAACAGAATTTCTGTACCTACGTGCTTCTGAGGGAGCTATTTAACTGCATATGACAATATGGGAGGGAAATAAAACTTCTTCCTGACCAACCACTGGTACAATATCACAGCATAATATTTCATAGCCTTTGCCTTTCTGTCGTTATGTCTGACTATAGGTTTTATTGACCATAAAACTCTTCCTAAGAGCCAGGCATATAACTCTTTGAACAATTCCTTTCATTTAATCATTTAAATAGACTGTGTGATTTAACCTCTTCTCAGAAATAGTCTTCTCAGAATAACAAGGAAGGTGAAGATTATTTCCTCTCAGCATCCACTTGTGATATTTATTTATTCATTCATCCATTTATTTTGTTAACCCTCACCTGAGGATATTTCCGATTGATTTTTAGGGAGAGTGGAAGAGAGGAGAGAAAGACAGGGAGAATCATCAATATGAGAGACATTGGTTGCCACCTGCATGAGCCCCGACCATGGCCCGGGCCTGGGAGGAGCCTGCAACCACGGTACGTGCCCTTGACAGGAATCAAACCCGGGAACCTTTGGTCTGCAGGCTGATGCTCTATCCACTGAGCCAAACCAGCTAGGGCATGATGCTAATTTATTTACATATAACTGAATAAAATAATTTTCATTTATTCATCTGTTTCTTAACATATCTTCTTAATATTACATTGGGTATACCATCAATTATGCATATTTAGCTTTCAAAGCATATTAAAGTATTTAATTTTTATGTATAAATATATAACTGGTAATCAATTGCCTATAATGATATATATGCAAT
Organism: Myotis brandtii; assembly: GCF_000412655.1. NCBI lineage: Eukaryota > Metazoa > Chordata > Mammalia > Chiroptera > Vespertilionidae > Myotis > Myotis brandtii. Next base: position 797,614 of record NW_005370042.1, on the reverse strand, counting down.
TATAATAATTTCTCTATCATAACACATAGAAAACACACTTTCAATCTGAAAGAGACAAATAGTTACTTGTTCATTTGGATACATTTATCAAACATTTCTATAAGTTTCTTTGTCCCATGAATTAAAAGGAACACATTCGTTTTGATATGTTTTAAAAATCTAACTCTCTTTAATTCAAATATAATTGACAAATGCTCCCATCTTAAATATTAACATCATATTGTAAGGTTTCCTCTCTTATGGCAGGTTGTGGGACCAGCAATTTCTTCAAAAACAATGTACATAAGGTCAGCTAGAGTTTCGGATGGGTAAGAAGGAGGAACATGCTCATTAAATCTTTCTTCCCTTTTTTTTCATAAACTTATTCAGTTAGTTCCTTGGTAGATTAGATGAAACATCAAAAATGAAATTGGTCCACTCATCTACTGATGGGCACTTAGGCTGTTCCCAAATCTTAGCTATTGTAAATTGCACTGTTATGAACGTAGGGGTGCATATATTATTTCTGATGAGTGTTTTGGGTTTCTTAGGATATATTTCTAGAATTGGGATCATTGGTCCAAATGGAAATTCTATTTTTAATTTTTTAAGAAAACTCCATACTGTTTTCCACAGTGACTGCCAGTCTGCATTCCCCCTAACCGTGTACTAGGGTTCCCTTTTCTCCACTTCCTCACCAACACTTGTAGTTTGTTGATTTGTTGATGATAGCCATTCTGACAGGTGTGAAGTGATATTTCATTGTCATTTTGACCTGCATCTCTTGGATTATTAGTGACTTTGAGCATTTTTTCATATGTGTCTTGGCTTTTTGCATGTCCACTTTGGAGAAGTATCTATTTAGGTCCTTTGCCCATTTTAATTGGATTGTTTGTCTTCCTTTTGTTAAGTTGTATGAGTTTCCTATATATTTAGGAGATTAACCCGTTATCAGATGTATCATTGATAAATATGTTCTCCCATGTAGTGGGCTTTCTTGTTATTTTGTTGATGGTTTCTTTTGCAGTGTAGAAACTTTTTATTTTCATGTAAAATAAAAACTTTATTTTCTCCTTATTTTCCATTGTCCTAGGACAGTGGTTGGAAAACTGCAGCTGGCCAGCCACATGCGGCTCTGTGGCCCCTTGAGTGTGGCTCTTCCACAAAATACCACGTGCGGATGGGCACGTACAGTGAGATTGAAACTTCATGACCCATGCGCAGAAGTTGGTATTCTGTGGAAGAGTCACACTCAAGGGGCCAAAGAGCTGCATGTGGCTCG